>NW_026038115.1:0-76840 GCF_023373825.1 Bactrocera dorsalis
TATAGGACAACTCCAATAACCTCAAAACCAGTTAATTAGCATAAATATGTATAGTTCATATTTTTACGCAAACTGGTATCGATTGTGCTTAGTGCATATGTACTAAAAAATCGATTCTACACCTTAATATAAGATTGTGAAATTTTTCCAAATACACTGTCGTTATGGCTATAGGACAACTCCAATAACCTCAAAACAGGCTAATTAGCATAAATATGTAAAGTTCATATATTTACGCAAACTTGGTATAGATTAGCTTAGTTGCATATGTACTAAAAAATCGATTTCACACCTTAATATGAGATTGTGAAATTTTTCCAAATACACTGTCGTTATGGCTATATGACAACTCCAATAACCTCAAAACGGTTAATTAGCATAAATATGTATAGTTCATATTTTGACGCAACTTGGTATCGATTGCTTAGTGCATATGTACTAAAAAATCGATTCTACGCCTTAATATAATATTGTACAGTTTTTCCAATACACTGTCGTTATGGCTATATGACAACTCCAATAACCTCAAAACGGTTAATTAGCATAAATATATATAGTTCATATTTTTACGCAACTTGGTATCGATTGCTTAGTGCATATGTACTAAAAAATCGATTCTACACCTTAATATAAGATTGTGAAATTTTTCCAAATACACTGTCGTTATGGCTATATGACAACTCCAATAACCTCAAAAATGTTAATTAGCATAAATATGTATAGTTCGTATTTTTACGCAACTTGGTATGGATTGCTTAGTGCATATATACTAAAAAATCGATTCTACGCCTTAATATAAGATTGTGAAATTTTTCCAAATACACTGTCGTTACGGCTATATGACAACTCCAATAACCTCAAAACGGTAAGTTAGCATAAATATGTAAAGTTCATATTTTTACGCAACTTGGTATCGATTGCGTAGTGCATGTGTACTAAAAAATCGATTCTACACCTTAATAAAAGATTGTGTAATTTTTCCAAATACACTGTCGTTATGGCTATATGACAACTCCAATAACCTCAAAACAGCTAATTAGCATAAATATGTATAGTTCATATTTTTACGCAACTTGGTATCGATTGCTTAATGTATATGTACTAATAAATCGATTCTACACCTTAATATAAGATTGTGAAATTTTTCCAAATACACTGTCGTTATGGCTATATGACAACTCCAATAACCTCAAAACGGTTAATTAGCATAAATATGTATAGTTCATATTTTTACGCAACTTGGTATCGGTTACTTAGTGCATATGTACTAAAAAATCGATTCTACACCTTAATATAAGATTGTGAAATTTTTCCAAATACACTGTCGTTATGGCTATATGACAACTCCAATAACCTCAAAACGGTTAATTAGCATAAATATGTATAGTTCATATTTTTACGCAACTGGGTATCGATTGCTTAATGCATCTGTACTAAAAAATCGATTCTACACCTTAATATAAGATTGTGAAATTTTTCCAAATACACTGTCGTTATGGCTATATGACAACTCCAATAACCTCAAAACGGTTAATTAGCATAAATATGTATAGTTCATATTTTTACGCAACTTGGTATCGAGTTGCTTAGTGCATATGTACTAAAAAATGGATTCTACACCTTAATATACGATTGTGAAATTTTTCCAAATACACTGTCGTTACGGCTATATGACATCTCCAATAACCTCAAAACGGTTAATTAGCATACATATGTATAGTTCATATTTTTACGCAACTTGGTATCGAGTGCTTAGTGCACATGTACTAAAAAATCGATTCTACGCCTTAAAGTAATATTGTGAAATTTTTCCAAATACACTATCGTTATGGCTATATGACAACTCCAATAACCTCAAAACGGTTAATTAGCATAAATATGTATAGTTCATATTTTTACCCAACTTGGTATCGATTGCTTAGTGCATATGTACTAAAAAATCGATTCTACACCTTAATATAAGATTGTGAAATTTTTCCAAATACACTGTCGTTATGGCTATATGACAACTCCAATAACCTCAAAACGGTTAATTAGCATAAATATGTATAGTTCATATTTTTACGCAACTTGGTATCGATTGCTTAGTGCATATGTACTAAAAAATCGATCCTACACCTTAATATAAGATTGTGAAATTTTTCCAAATACACTGTCGTTATGGCTATATGACAACTCCAATAACCTCAAAACGGTTAATTAGCATAAATATGTATAGTTCATATTTTTACGCAACTTGGTATCGATTGCTTAGTGCATATGTACTAAAAAATCGATTCTACACCTTAATATAAGATTGTGAAATTTTTCCAAATACACTGTCGTTACGGCTATATGACATCTCCAATAACCTCAAAACGGCTAATTAGCATAAATATGTATAGTTCATATTTTTACGCAACTTGGTATCGATTGCTTAGTGCATATGTACTAAAAAATCGATTCTACACCTTAATATAAGATTGTGAAATTTTTCCAAATACACTGTCGTTATGGCTATATGACAACTCCAATAACCTCAAAACGGTTAATTAGCATAAATATGTATAGTTCATATTTTTACGCAACTTGGTATCGATTGTTTAGTGCATATGGACTAAAAAATCGATTCTACACCTTAATATAAGATTGTGAAATTTTTCCAAATACACTGTCGTTATGGCTATATGACAACTCCAATAACCTCAAAACGGTTAATTAGCATAAATATGTATAGTTCATATTTTTACGCAACTTGGTATCGGTTACTTAGTGCATATGTTCTAAAAAATCGATTCTACACCTTAATATAAGATTGTGAAAATTTTCCAAATACACTGTCGTTACGGCTATATGACATCTCCAAAAGCCTCAAAACAGCTAATTAGCATAAATATGTATAGTTCATATTTTTACGCAACTTGGTATCGAGTGCTTAATGTATATGTGCTAAAAAATGGATTCTACACCTTAATATAAGATTGTGAAATTTTTCCAAATACACTGTCGTTATGGCTATATGACAACTCCAATAACCTCAAAACAGCTTAATTAGCATTAAATATGTAAAGTTCCTATTTTTACGCAATTTGGTATCGATTGCTTAGTGCATATGTAATACAAAATCGATTCTACACCTTAATATGAGATTGTGAAATTTTTCCAAACGCACTGTCGTTATGGCTATATGACAACTCCAATAACCTCAAAAACGGTTAATTAGCATAAATTGTAAAGTTCATATTTTTACGCAACTTGGTATAGATTGCTTAGTGCATATGTACTAAAAAATCGATTCTAACACGCCTTAATATATGATTGTGATATTTTTCCAATTACTCTGTCGTTATGGATATATGACAACTCCAATAACCTCAAAACGGCTAATTAGCATAAATATGTATAGTTCATATTTTTTACGCAACTTGGTATCGATTTGCTTAGTGCATTTGTACTAAAAAAACGATTCTACACCTTAATATAAGATTGTGAAATTTTTCCAAATACACTGTCGTTACGGCTATATGACATCTCCCAAAAAACCTCAAAACGGTTAATTAGCCATATATATGTATAGTTCATATTTTTACGCAACTTGGTATCGAGTGCTTAGTGTTATGTACAAAAAAATCGATTCTACCTCTTAATATAAGATTGTGAAATTTTTCCAAATACACTGTCGTTATGGCTATATGACATCTCCAATAACCTCGAAACACCTAATTAGCATAAATATGTATAGTTCATATTTTTACGCAACTTGGTATCGATTGTCTTAGTGCATATGTACTAAAAAACATCGATTCTACACCTTAATATAAGATTGTGAAATTTTTCCAAATACACTGTCGTTATGGCTATATGACAACTCCAATAACCTCAAAACAGCTAATTAGCATAAAAATGTATAGTTCATATTTTTACGCAGCTTGGTATAGTTTGCTTAGTACATATGTACTAAAAAATGGATTCTACACCTTAATATAAGATTGTGAAATTTTTTCAAATGCACTGTCGTTATGGCTATATGGGAACTCCAATAACCTCAAAACGGTTAATTAGCATAAATATGTATAGTTCATATTTTTACGCAACTTGGTATCGGTTACTTAGTGCATATGTACTAAAAAATCGATTCTACACCTTAATATAAGATTGTGAAATTTTTCCAAATACACTGTCGTTATGGCTATATGACATCTCCAATAACCTCAAAACGGCTAATTAGCATAAATATGTATAGTTCATATTTTTACGCAACTTGGTATAGATTGCTTAGTGCATCTGTACTAAAAGATCGATTCTACACCTTAATATAAGATTGTGAAATTTTTCCAAATACACTGTCGTTACGGCTATATGACATCTCCAATAACCTCAAAACGGTTAATTAGCATAAATATGTATAGTTCATATTTTTACGCAACTTGGTATCGGTTACTTAGTGCATATGTACTAAAAAATCGATTCTACACCTTAATATAAGATTGTGAAATTTTTCCAAATACACTGTCGTTATGGCTATATGACAACTCCAATAACCTCAAAACGGTTAATTAGCATAAATATGTATAGTTCATATTTTTACGCAACTTGGTATCGATTGCTTAGTGCATATGTACTAAAAAATCGATTCTACATCTAAATATAAGATTGTGAAATTTTTCCAAATACACTGTCGTTATGGCTATATGACATCTCCAATAACCTCAAAACGGTTAATTAGCATAAATATGTATAGTTCATATTTTTACGCAACTTGGTATCGATTGCTTAGTGCATCTGTACTAAAAAATCGATTCTACACCTTAATATAAGATTGTGAAATTTTTCCAAATACACTGTCGTTATGGCTATATGACATCTCCAATAACCTCAAAACGGTTAATTAGCATAAATATGTATAGTTCATATTTTTACGCAACTTGGTATCGGGTACTTAGTGCATATGTACTACAAAATCGATTCTACACCTTAATATAAGATTGTGAAATTTTTCCAAATACACTGTCGTTATGGCTATATGACAACTCCAATAACCTCAAAACGGTTAATTAGCATAAATATGTATAGTTCATATTTTTACGCAACTTGGTATCGATTGCTTAGTGCATATGTACTAAAAAATGGATTCTACACCTTAATATAAGATTGTGAAATTTTTCCAAATACACTGTCGTTACGGCTATATGACAACTCCAATAACCTCAAAACGGTTAATTAGCATAAATATGTATAGTTCATATTTTTACGCAACTTGGTATCGATTGCTTAGTGCATATGTACTAAAAAATCGATTTTACACCTTAATATAAGATTGTGAAATTTTTCCAAATACACTGTCGTTATGGCTATATGACAACTCCAATAACCTCAAAACGGTTAATTAGCATAAATATGTATAGTTCATATTTTTACGCAACTTGGTATCGATTACTTAGTGCATATGTACTAAAAAATCGATTCTACACCTTAATATAAGATTGTGAAATTTTTCCAAATACACTGTCGTTATGGCTATATGACATCTCCAATAACCTCAAAACAGCTAATTAGCAAAAATATGTATAGTTCATATTTTTGCGCAACTGGGTATCGATTGCTTAGTGCATATGTACTAAAAAATCGATTCTACACCTTAATATAAGATTGTGAAATTTTTCCAAATACACTGTCGTTATGGCTATATGACAACTCCAATAACCTCAAAACGGTTAATTAGCATAAATATGTATAGTTCATATTTTTACGCAACTTGGTATAGATTGCTTAGTGCATATGTACTAAAAAATCGATTCTACACCTTAATATAAGATTGTGAAAGTTTTCCAAACGCACTGTCGTTATGGCTATATGACAACTCCAATAACCTCAAAACAGCTAATTAGCATAAATATGTATAGTTCATATTTTTACGCAACTTGGTATCGATTGCGTAGTGCATATGTACTAAAAAATCGATTCTACACCTTAATATAAGATTGTGAAATTTTTCCAAATACACTGTCGTTGTGGCTATATGACAACTCCAATAACCTCAAAAACGGCTAATTAGCATAAATATGTACAGTTCATATTTTTACGCAACTTGGTATCGATTGCTTAGTGCATCTGTACTAAAAAATCGATTCTACACCTTAATATAAGATTGTGAAATTTTTCCAAATACACTGTCGTTATGGCTATATGACATCTCCAATAACCTCAAAACAGCTAATTAGCATAAATATGTATAGTTCATATTTTTACGCAACTTGGTATCGATTGCTTAGTGCATGTGTACTAAAAAATCGATTCTACACCTTAATATAAGATTGTGAAATTTTTCCAAATACACTGTCGTTATGGCTATATGACAACTCCAATAACCTCAAAACGGTTAATTAGCATAAATATGTATAGTTCATATTTTTACGCAACTTGGTATCGATTACTTAGTGCATATGTACTAAAAAATCGATTCTACACCTTAATATAAGATTGTGAAATTTTTCCAAATACACTGTCGTTATGGCTATATGACAACTCCAATAACCTCAAAACGGTTAATTAGCATAAATATGTATAGTTCATATTTTTACGCAACTTGGTATCGATTGCTTAGTGCATATGTACTAAAAAATCGATTCTACACCTTAATATAAGATTGTGAAATTTTTCCTAATGCACTGTCGTTATGGCTATATGACAACTCCAATAACCTCAAAACGGTTAATTAGCATAAATATGTATAGTTCATATTTTTACGCAACTTGGTATAGATTGCTTAGTGCATCTGTACTAAAAAATCGATTCTACACCTTAATATAAGATTGTGAAATTTTTCCAAATACACTGTCGTTATGGCTATATGACAACTCCAATAACCTCAAAACGGTTAATTAGCATAAATATGTATAGTTCATATTTTTACGCAACTTGGTATCGAGTGCTTAGTGCATATGTACTAAAAAATCGATTCTACACCTTAATATAAGATTGTGAAATTTTTCCAAATACACTGTCGTTATGGCTATATGACAACTCCAATAACCTCAAAACAGCTAATTAGCATAAATATGTATAGTTCATATTTTTACGCAACTTGGTATCGATTGCTTAGTGCATGTGTACTAAAAAATCGATTCTACACCTTAATATAAGATTGTGAAATTTTTCCAAATACACTGTCGTTATGGCTATATGACAACTCCAATAACCTCAAAACGGCTAATTAGCATAAATATGTATAGTTCATATTTTTACGCAACTTGGTATCGGTTACTTAGTGCATATGTACTAAAAAATCGATTCTACACCTTAATATAAGATTGTGAAATTTTTCCAAAT
This sequence comes from Bactrocera dorsalis, assembly GCF_023373825.1. Taxonomy (NCBI): domain Eukaryota; kingdom Metazoa; phylum Arthropoda; class Insecta; order Diptera; family Tephritidae; genus Bactrocera; species Bactrocera dorsalis. Next base: position 7,309 of record NW_026038115.1, read on the forward strand.
ACACTGTCGTTATGGCTATATGACATCTCCAATAACCTCAAAACGGTTAATTAGCATAAATATGTATAGTTCATATTTTTACGCAACTTGGTATCGATTGCTTAGTGCATGTGTACTAAAAAATCGATTCTACACCTTAATATAAGATTGTGAAATTTTTCCAAATACACTGTCGTTATGGCTATATGACAACTCCAATAACCTCAAAACAGCTAATTAGCATAAATATGTATAGTTCATATTTTTACGCAACTTGGTATCTATTGCGTAGTGCATATGTATTAAAAAATGGATTCTACACCTTAATATAAGATTGTGAAATTTTCCAAATACACTGTCGTTATGGCTATATGACATCTCCAATAACCTCAAAACGGTTAATTAGCATAAATATGTATAGTTCATATTTTTACGCAACTTGGTATCGATTTCTTAGTGCATATGTACTAAAAAATCGATTCTACACCTTAATATAAGATTGTGAAATTTTTCCAAATACACTGTCGTTATGGCTATATGACATCTCCAATAACCTCAAAATGGCTAATAAGCATAAATATGTATAGTTCATATTTTTACGCAACTTGGTATCGATTGCTTAGTGCATATGTATTAAAAATCGATTCTACACCTTAATATAAGATTGTGAAATTTTTCCAAATACACTGTCGTTATGGCTATATGACATCTCCAATAACCTCAAAACGGTTAATTAGCATAAATATGTATAGTTCATATTTTTACGAAACTTGGTATCGGTTACTTAGTGAATATGTACTAAAAAATCGATTCTACACCTTAATATAAGATTGTGAAATTTTTCCAAATACACTGTCGTTATGGCTATATGACAACTCCAATAACCTCAAAACGGTTAATTAGCATAAATATGTATAGTTCATATTTTTACGCAACTTGGTATCGAGTGCTTAATGTATATGTACTAAAAAATCGATTCTACACCTTAATATAAGATTGTGAAATTTTTCCAAATACAGTGTCGTTATGGCTATATGACAACTCCAATAAACTCAAAACAGCTAATTAGCATATATATGTATAGTTCATATTTTTACGCAACTTGGTATCGAGTGCTTAGTGCATGTGTGCTAAAAAATGGATTCTACACCTTAATATAAGATTGTGAAATTTTTCCAAATACACTGTCGTTATGGCTATATGACAACTCCAATAACTTCAAAAAGGCTTATTAGCATAAATATGTATATTGCATATTTTCACGCAACTTGGTATCGATTGCTAAGTGCATATGTACTAAAAAATCGACACCTTAATATAAGATTGTGAAATTTTTCCAAATACACTTGTCGTTATGGCTATATTACAACTCCAATAACCTCAACACGTCTAATTAGCATAAATATTTATAGTTCATATTTTTACGCAACTTGGTATCGGTTGCTTAGTGCATGTGTACTAAAAAATCGACTCTACACCTTAATATAAGATTGTGAAATTTTTCCAAATACACTGTCGTTATGGCTTTACGACATCTCCAATAACCTCAAAACGCTAATTAGCATAAATATATATAGTTCATATTTTTACGCAACTTGGTATCGGATTGCTTAATGTATATGTACTACAAAATCGATTCTACACCTTAATATAAGATTGTGAAATTTTTGGAAATACACTGTCGTTATGGCTATATGCTAACTCCAATAACCTCAAAACGGCTAATTAGTATAAATATGTATAGTTCATATTTCTACGCATTTTGGTATCGATTGCTTAATGTATATGTACTAAAAAATCGATTATACACCTTAATATAAGATTGTGAAATTTTTCCAAATACACTGTCGTTACGGCTATATGACATCTCCAATAAACTCAAAACGGTTAATTATCATAAATATGTATAGTTCATTTTTTTACGCAACTTGGTATCGATTGCTTAATAATATGTGCGTACAAATCGATTCTACACCTTAATATAATATTGTGAAATTTTTCTCCAAATACACTGTCGTTATGGCTATATGACAATTCTCCAATAACCTCAAAACAGCTAATTAGCATAAATATGATGTATAGTTCATATTTTTACGCAACTTTGGTATCGACTCCGTAGTGCATATGTACATAAAAAATGGATTCTACACCTTAATATAAGATTGTGAAATTTTTCCAAATACACTGTCGTTATGGCTATATGACAACTCCAATAACCTCAAAACGGTTAATTAGCATAAATATGTATAGTTCATATTTTTACGCAACTTGGTATCGATTGCTTAGTGCATATGTACTAAAAAATCGATTCTACACCTTAATATAAGATTGTGAAATTTTTCCAAATACACTGTCGTTACGGCTATATGACATCTCCAATAACCTCAAAACAGCTAATTAGCATAAATATGTATAGTTCATATTTTTACGCAACTTGGTATCGATTGCTTAGTGCATGTGTACTAAAAAATCGATTCTACACCTTAATATAAGATTGTGAAATTTTTCCAAATACACTGTCGTTATGGCTATATGACAACTCCAATAACCTCAAAACGGCTTATTAGCATAAATATGTATAGTTCATATTTTTACGCAACTTGGTATCGATTGCTTAGTGCATACGTACTACAAAATCGATTCTACACCTTAATATAAGATTGTGAAATTTTTCCAAATACACTGTCGTTATGGCTATATGACAACTCCAATAACCTCAAAACGGTTAATTAGCATAAATATGTATAGTTCATATTTTTACGCAACTTGGTATCGATTGCTTAGTGCATGTGTACTAAAAAATCGATTCTACACCTTAATATAAGATTGTGAAATTTTTCCAAATACACTGTCGTTATGGCTATATGACAACTCCAATAACCTCAATACAGTTAATTAGCATAAATATGTATAGTTCATATTTTTACGCAACTTGGTATCGATTGCTTAGTGCATATGTACTAAAAAATCGATTCTACACCTTAATATAAGATTGTGAAATTTTTCCAAATACACTGTCGTTATGGCTATATGACAACTCCAATAACCTCAAAACGGTTAATTAGCATAAATATGTATAGTTCATATTTTTACGCAACTTGGTATCGATTACTTAGTGCATATGTACTAAAAAATCGATTCTACACCTTAATATAAGATTGTGAAATTTTTCCAAATACACTGTCGTTATGGCTATATGACAACTCCAATAACCTCAAAACGGTTAATTAGCATAAATATGTATAGTTCATATTTTTACGCAACTTGGTATCGATTACTTAGTGCATATGTACTAAAAAATCGATTCTACACCTTAATATAAGATTGCGAAATTTTTCCAAATACACTGTCGTTATGGCTATATGACAACTCCAATAACCTCAAAACGGTTAATTAGCATAAATATGTATAGTTCATATTTTTACGCAACTTGGTATCGATTACATAGTGCATATGTACTAAAAAATGGATTCTACACCTTAATATAAGATTGTGAAATTTTTCCAAATACACTGTCGTTACGGCTATATGACAACTCCAATAACCTCAAAACAGCTAATTAGCATAAATATGTATAGTTCATATTTTTACGCAACTTGGTATCGATTGCTTAGTGCATATGTACTAAAAAATCGATTCTACACCTTAATATAAGATTGTGAAATTTTTCCTAATGCACTGTCGTTATGGCTATATGACATCTCCAATAACCTCAAAACAGCTAATTAGCATAAATATGTATAGTTCATATTTTTACGCAACTTGGTATCGATTGCTTAGTGCATATGTACTAAAAAATCGATTCTACACCTTAATATAAGATTGTGAAATTTTTCCAAATACACTGTCGTTATGGCTATATGACATCTCCAATAACCTCAAAACAGCTAATTAGCATAAATATGTATAGTTCATATTTTTACGCAACTTGGTATCGATTGCTTAATGTATATGTACTAAAAAATCGATTCTACACCTTAATATAAGATTGTGAAATTTTTCCAAATACACTGTCGTTATGGCTATATGACAACTCTAATAACCTCAAAACAGCTAATTAGCATAAATATGTACAGTTCATATTTTTACGCAACTTGGTATAGATTGCTTAGTGCATCTGTACTAAAAGATCGATTCTACACCTTAATATAAGATTGTGAAATTTTTCCAAATACACTGTCGTTATGGCTATATGACAACTCCAATAACCTCAAAACGGTTAATTAGCATAAATATGTATAGTTCATATTTTTACGCAACTTGGTATCGATTGCTTAGTGCATATGTACTAAAAAATCGATTCTACACCTTAATATAAGATTGTGAAATTTTTCCAAATACACTGTCGTTATGGCTATATGACAACTCCAATAACCTCAAAACGGTTAATTAGCATAAATATGTATAGTTCATATTTTGACCCAACTTGGTATCGATTGCTTGGTGCATATGTACTAAAAAATCGATTCAACACCTTAATATAAGATTGTGAAATTTTTCCAAATACATTGTCGTTATGGCTATATGACAACTCCAATAACCTCAAAACGGCTAATAAGCATAAATATGTATAGTTAATATTTTTGCGCAACTTGGTATCGATTGCTTAGTGCATATGTACTAAAAAATCGGTTCTATACCTTTATATAAGATTGTGAAATTTTTCCAAATATACTGTCGTTATGGCTATATGTCAACTCCAATAACCTCAAAACAGCTAATTAGCATAAATATGTATAGTTCATATTTTTACGCAACTTTGTATCGTGTGGTTAATGCATCTGTACTAAAAAATCGATCCTACATCTAAATATAAGATTGTGAAATTTTTCCAAATACACTCTCGTTATGGCTATATGACAACTCCAATAACCTCAAAACGGTTAATTAGCATATATATGTATAGTTCATATTTTTACGCAACTTGGTATCGATTGCTTAGTGCATGTGTACTAAAAAATCGATTCTACACCTTAATATAAGATTGTGAAATTTTTCCAAATACACTGTCGTTATGGCTATATGACAACTCCAATAACCTCAAAACAGCTAATTAGCATAAATATGTATAGTTCATATTTTTACGCAACTTGGTATCGATTGCTTAGTGCATCTGTACTAAAAAATCGATTCTACACCTTAATATAAGATTGTGAAATTTTTCCAAATACACTGTCGTTATGGCTATATGACATCTCCAATAACCTCAAAACAGCTAATTAGCATAAATATGTATAGTTCATATTTTTACGCAACTTGGTATCGATTGCTTAGTGCATATGTACTAAAAAATCGATTCTACACCTTAATATAAGATTGTGAAATTTTTCCAAATACACTGTCGTTACGGCTATATGACAACTCCAATAACCTCAAAACGGTTAATTAGCATAAATATGTATAGTTCATATTTTTACGCAACTTGGTATCTATTGCTTAGTGCATATGTACTAAAAAATCGATTCTACACCTTAATATAAGATTGTGAAATTTTTCCAAATACACTGTCGTTATGGCTATATGACAACTCCAATAACCTCAAAACGGTTAATTAGCATAAATATATATAGTTCATATTTTTACGCAACTTGGTATCGGCTACTTAGTGCATATGTACTAAAAAATCGATTCTACACCTTAATATAAGATTGTGAAATTTTTCCAAATACACTGTCGTTATGGCTATATGACAACTCCAATAACCTCAAAACGGTTAATTAGCATAAATATGTATAGTTCATATTTTTACGCAACTTGGTATCGATTGCTTAGTGCATATGTACTAAAAAATCGATTCTACACCTTAATATAAGATTGTGAAATTTTTCCAAATACACTGTCGTTATGGCTATATGACAACTCCAATAACCTCAAAACGGTTAATTAGCATAAATATGTATAGTTCATATTTTTACGCAACTTGGTATAGATTGCTTAGTGCATATGTACTAAAAAATCGATTCTACATCTAAATATAAGATTGTGAAATTTTTCCAAATACACTGTCGTTATGGCTATATGACAACTCCAATAACCTCAAAACGGTTAATTAGCATAAATATGTATAGTTCATATTTTTACGCAACTTGGTATCGATTGTTTAGTGCATATGGACTAAAAAATCGATTCTACACCTTAATATAAGATTGTGAAATTTTTCCAAATACACTGTCGTTACGGCTATATGACATCTCCAATAACCTCAAAACAGCTAATTAGCATAAATATGTATAGTTCATATTTTTACGCAACTTGGTATCGATTGCTTAGTGCATATGTACTAAAAAATCGATTCTACACCTTAATATAAGATTGTGAAATTTTTCCAAATACACTGTCGTTATGGCTATATGACATCTCCAATAACCTCAAAACAGCTAATTAGCATAAATATGTATAGTTCATATTTTTACGCAACTTGGTATCGATTGCTTAGTGCATATGTACTAAAAAATCGATTCTACACCTTAATATAAGATTGTGAAATTTTTCCAAATACACTGTCGTTATGGCTATATGACAACTCCAATAACCTCAAAACGGTTAATTAGCATAAATATGTATAGTTCATATTTTTACTCAACTTGGTATCGATTGCTTAGTGCATATGTACTAAAAAATCGATTCTACACCTTAATATAAGATTGTGAAATTTTTCCAAATACACTGTCGTTACGGCTATATGACATCTCCAATAACCTCAAAACAGCTAATTAGCATAAATATGTATAGTTCATATTTTTACGCAACTTGGTATCGATTGCTTAGTGCATATGTACTAAAAAATCGATTCTACACCTTAATATAAGATTGTGAAATTTTTCCAAATACACTGTCGTTATGGCTATATGACAACTCCAATAACCTCAAAAGGGTTAATTAGCATAAATATGTATAGTTCATATTTTTACGCAACTTGGTATCGATTGTTTAGTGCATATGAACTAAAAAATCGATTCTACACCTTAATATAAGATTGTGAAATTTTTCCAAATACACTGTCGTTATGGCTATATGACAACTCCAATAACCTCAAAACGGTTAATTAGCATAAATATGTATAGTTCATATTTTTACGCAACTTGGTATCGATTGCTTAGTGCATATGTACTAAAAAATCGATTCTACACCTTAATATAAGATTGTGAAATTTTTCCAAATACACTGTCGTTATGGCTATATGACAACTCCAATAACCTCAAAACGGTTAATTAGCATAAATATGTATAGTTCATATTTTTACGCAACTTGGTATCGATTGTTTAGTGCATATGTACTAAAATATCGATTCTACACCTTAATATAAGATTGTGAAATTTTTCCAAATACACTGTCGTTATGGCTATATGACATCTCCAATAACCTCAAAACGGTTAATTAGCATAAATATGTATAGTTCATATTTTTACGCAACTTGGTATCTATTGCGTAGTGCATATGAACTAAAATATCGATTCTACGCCTTAATATAAGATTGTGAAATTTTTCCAAATACACTCTCGTTGTGGCTATATGACAACTCCAATAACCTCAAAAAGGTTAATTAGTATAAATATGTATAGTTCATATTTTTACGCAACTTGGTATCGATTGTTTAGTGCATATGGTCTAAAAAATCGATTCTACACCTTAATATAAGATTGTGAAATTTTTCCAAATACACTGTCGTTATGGCTATATGACATCTCCAATAACCTCAAAACAGCTAACTAGCATAAATATGTATAGTTCATATTTTTGCGCAACTTGGTATCGATTGCTTAGTGCATACGTACTAAAAAATCGATTCTTCACCTTAATATAAGATTGTGAAATTTTTCCAAATACACTGTCGTTATGGCTATATGGGAACTCCAATAACCTCAAAACGGCTAATTAGCATACATATGTACAGTTCATATTTTTACGCAACTTGGTATCGATTGCTTAATGTATATGTACTAAAAAATCGATTCCACAACCTTAAATATAAGATTGGAAATTTTTACCAAATACACCTGGCGTTATGGCTAAATGACAAACTCCAATAACCTCAAAAAACAAGGTTAATTAGCATAAATATGTACAGTTTATATTTTTACGCAACTTGGTATCGATTGCTTAGTATATATGTACTAAAAAATCGATTCTACACCTTAATATAAGATTGTGAAATTTTTCCAAATACACTGTCGTTACGGCTATATGACATCTCCAATAACCTCAAAAACGAGCTAATTAGCATAAATATGTATAGTTCATATTTTTACGCAAACTTGGTATCGATTGCTTAGTGCATGTGTACTAAAAAATCGATTCTACACCTTAATATAAGATTGTGAAATTTTTCCAAATACACTGTCGTTATGGCTATATGACAACTCCAATAACCTCAAAACAGCTAATTAGCATAAATATGTATAGTTCATATTTTTACGCAACTTGGTATCGATTGCTTAGTGCATGTGTACTAAAAAATCGATTCTACACCTTAATATAAGATTGTGAAATTTTTCCAAATACACTGTCGTTATGGCTATATGACAACTCCAATAACCTCAAAACGGTTAATTAGCATAAATATGTATAGTTCATATTTTTACGCAACTTGGTATCGATTGCTTAGTGCATATGTACTAAAAAATCGATTCTACACCTTAATATAAGATTGTGAAATTTTTCCAAATACACTGTCGTTACGGCTATATGACAACTCCAATAACCTCAAAACGGTTAATTAGCATAAATATGTATAGTTCATATTTTTACGCAACTTGGTATCGATTGCTTAGTGCATATGTACTAAAAAATCGATTCTACACCTTAATATAAGATTGTGAAATTTTTCCAAATACACTGTCGTTACGGCTATATGACATCTCCAATAACCTCAAAACAGCTAATTAGCATAAATATGTATAGTTCATATTTTTACGCAACTTGGTATCGATTGCTTAGTGCATATGTACTAAAAAATCGATTCTACACCTTAATATAAGATTGTGAAATTTTTCCAAATACACTGTCGTTACGGCTATATGACAACTCCAATAACCTCAAAACGGTTAATTAGCATAAATATGTATAGTTCATATTTTTACGCAACTTGGTATCGATTGCTTAGTGCATCTGTACTAAAAAATCGATTCTACACCTTAATATAAGATTGTGAAATTTTTCCAAATACACTGTCGTTATGGCTATATGACAACTCCAATAACCTTAAATCGGTAATTAGCATAAATATGTATAGTTCATATTTTTACGCAACTTGGTATAGATTGCTTAGTGCATATGTACTAAAAAATCGATTCTACACCTTAATATAAGATTGTGAAATTTTTCCAAATACACTGTCGTTACGGCTATATGACAACTCCAATAACCTCAAAACAGCTAATTAGCATAAATATGTATAGTTCATATTTTTACGCAACTTGGTATCGATTTCTTAGTGCATATGTACTAAAAAATCGATTCTACACCTTAATATAAGATTGTGAAATTTTTCCAAATACACTGTCGTTATGGCTATATGACAACTCCAATAACCTCAAAACGGTTAATTAGCATAAATATGTATAGTTCATATTTTTACGCAACTTGGTATCGATTGCTTAGTGCATATGTACTAAAAAATCGATTCTACACCTTAATATAAGATTGTGAAATTTTTCCAAATACACTGTCGTTACGGCTATATGACATCTCCAATAACCTCCAAACAGCTAATTAGCATAAATATGTATAGTTCATATTTTTACGCAACTTGGTATCGATTGCTTAGTGCATATGAACTAAAAAATCGATTCTACACCTTAATATAAGATTGTGAAATTTTTCCAAATACACTGTCGTTATGGCTATATGACAACTCCAATAACCTCAAAACGGTTAATTAGCATAAATATGTATAGTTCATATTTTTACGCAACTTGGTATCGATTGCTTAGTGCATACGTACTAAAAAATCGATTCTACACCTTAATATAAGATTGTGAAATTTTTCCAAATACACTGTCGTTATGGCTATATGACAACTCCAATAACCTCAAAACGGTTAATTAGCATAAATATGTATAGTTCATATTTTTACGCAACTTGGTATCGATTGCTTAGTGCATGTGTACTAAAAAATCGATTCTACACCTTAATATAAGATTGTGAAATTTTTCCAAATACACTGTCGTTATGGCTATATGACAACTCCAATAACCTCAAAACGGTTAATTAGCATAAATATGTATAGTTCATATTTTTACGCAACTTGGTATCGATTGCTTAGTGCATATGTACTAAAAAATCGATTCTACACCTTAATATAAGATTGTGAAATTTTTCCAAATACACTGTCGTTACGGCTATATGACATCTCCAATAACCTCAAAACAGCTAATTAGCATAAATATGTACAGTTCATATTTTTACGCAACTTGGTATCGATTGCTTAGTGCATATGTACTAAAAAATCGATTCTACACCTTAATATAATATTGTGAAATTTTTCCAAATACACTGTCGTTATGGCTATATGACAACTCCAATAACCTCAAAACGGTTAATTAGCATAAATATGTATAGTTCATATTTTTACGCAACTTGGTATCGATTGCTTAGTGCATATGTACTAAAAAATCGATTCTACACCTTAATATAAGATTGTGAAATTTTTCCAAATACACTGTCGTTATGGCTATATGACAACTCCAATAACCTCAAAACGGTTAATTAGCATAAATATGTACAGTTCATATTTTTACGCAACTTGGTATCGATTGCTTAGTGCATATGTACTAAAAAATCGATTCTACACCTTAATATAAGATTGTGAAATTTTTCCAAATACACTGTCGTTATGGCTATATGACAACTCCAATAACCTCAAAACAGCTAATTAGCATAAATATGTATAGTTCATATTTTTACGCAACTTGGTATCGATTGCTTAGTGCATATGTACTAAAAAATCGATTCTACACCTTAATATAAGATTGTGAAATTTTTCCAAATACACTGTCGTTACGGCTATATGACATCTCCAATAACCTCAAAACAGCTAATTAGCATAAATATGTATAGTTCATATTTTTACGCAACTTGGTATCGATTGCTTAGTGCATATGTACTAAAAAATCGATTCTACACCTTAATATAAGATTGTGAAATTTTTCCAAATACACTGTCGTTATGGCTATATGACAACTCCAATAACCTCAAAACGGTTAATTAGCATAAATATGTATAGTTCATATTTTTACGCAACTTGGTATCGATTGCATAGTGCATATGTACTAAAAAATCGATTCTACACCTTAATATAAGATTGTGAAATTTTTCCAAATACACTGTCGTTATGGCTATATGACAACTCCAATAACCTCAAAACGGTTAATTAGCATAAATATGTATAGTTCATATTTTTACGCAACTTGGTATCGATTGCTTAGTGCATATGTACTAAAAAATCGATTCTACACCTTAATATAAGATTGTGAAATTTTTCCAAATACACTGTCGTTATGGCTATATGACAACTCCAATAACCTCAAAACGGTTAATTAGCATAAATATGTATAGTTCATATTTTTACGCAACTTGGTATCGGTTACTTAGTGCATATGTACTAAAAAATCGATTCTACACCTTAATATAAGATTGTGAAATTTTTCCAAATACACTGTCGTTACGGCTATATGACATCTCCAATAACCTCAAAACAGCTAATTAGCATAAATATGTACAGTTCATATTTTTACGCAACTTGGTATCGAGTGCTTAGTGCATATGTACTAAAAAATCGATTCTACACCTTAATATAAGATTGTGAAATTTTTCCAAATACACTGTCGTTACGGCTATATGACATCTCCAATAACCTCAAAACAGCTAATTAGCATAAATATGTATAGTTCATATTTTTACGCAACTTGGTATCGATTGCTTAGTGCATATGTACTAAAAAATCGATTCTACACCTTAATATAAGATTGTGAAATTTTTCCAAATACACTGTCGTTACGGCTATATGACAACTCCAATAACCTCAAAACAGCTAATTAGCATAAATATGTATAGTTCATATTTTTACGCAACTTGGTATCGATTGCTTAGTGCATATGTACTAAAAAATCGATTCTACACCTTAATATAAGATTGTGAAATTTTTCCAAATACACTGTCGTTATGGCTATATGACAACTCCAATAACCTCAAAACGGCTAATTAGCATAAATATGTATAGTTCATATTTTTACGCAACTTGGTATCGATTGCTTAGTGCATATGTACTAAAAAATCGATTCTACACCTTAATATAAGATTGTGAAATTTTTCCAAATACACTGTCGTTACGGCTATATGACATCTCCAATAACCTCAAAACAGCTAATTAGCATAAATATGTACAGTTCATATTTTTACGCAACTTGGTATCGATTGCTTAGTGCATATGTACTAAAAAATCGATTCTACACCTTAATATAAGATTGTGAAATTTTTCCAAATACACTGTCGTTATGGCTATATGACATCTCCAATAACCTCAAAACGGTTAATTAGCATAAATATGTATAGTTCATATTTTTACGCAACTTGGTATAGATTGCTTGGTGCATATGTACTAAAAAATCGATTCTACACCTTAATATAAGATTGTGAAATTTTTCCAAATACACTGTCGTTATGGCTATATGACAACTCCAATAACCTCAAAACGGTTAATTAGCATAAATATGTATAGTTCATATTTTTACGCAACTTGGTATCGATTGCTTAGTGCATATGTACTAAAAAATCGATTCTACACCTTAATATAAGATTGTGAAATTTTTCCAAATACACTGTCGTTACGGCTATATGACAACTCCAATAACCTCAAAACGGTTAATTAGCATAAATATGTATAGTTCATATTTTTACGCAACTTGGTATCGAGTGCTTAATGTATATGTACTAAAAAATCGATTCTACACCTTAATATAAGATTGTGAAATTTTTCCAAATACACTGTCGTTATGGCTATATGACAACTCCAATAACCTCAAAACAGCTAATTAGCATAAATATGTATAGTTCATATTTTTACGCAACTTGGTATCGATTGCTTAGTGCATATGTACTAAAAAATCGATTCTACACCTTAATATAAGATTGTGAAATTTTTCCAAATACACTGTCGTTATGGCTATATGACAACTCCAATAACCTCAAAACGGTTAATTAGCATAAATATGTATAGTTCATATTTTTACGCAACTTGGTATCGATTGTTTAGTGCATATGTACTAAAAAATCGATTCTACATCTTAATATAAGATTGTGAAATTTTTCCAAATACACTGTCGTTATGGCTATATGACAACTCCAATAACCTCAAAACGGTTAATTAGCATAAATATGTATAGTTCATATTTTTACGCAACTTGGTATCGAGTGCTTAGTGCATATGTACTAAAAAATCGATTCTACACCTTAATATAAGATTGTGAAATTTTTCCAAATACACTGTCGTTATGGCTATATGACAACTCCAATAACCTCAAAACGGTTAATTAGCATAAATATGTATAGTTCATATTTTTACGCAACTTGGTATCGATTGCTTAGTGCATATGTACTAAAAAATGGATTCTACACCTTAATATAAGATTGTGAAATTTTTCCAAATACACTGTCGTTATGGCTATATGACATCTCCAATAACCTCAAAACGGCTAATTAGCATAAATATGTATAGTTCATATTTTTACGCAACTTGGTATCGATTGCTTAGTGCATATGTACTAAAAAATCGATTCTACACTTTAATATAAGATTGTGAAATTTTTCCAAATACACTATCGTTACGGCTATATGACAACTCCAATAACCTCAAAACAGCTAATTAGCATAAATATGTATAGTTCATATTTTTACGCAACTTGGTATCGATTGCTTAGTGCATATGTACTAAAATATCGATTCTCCGCCTTAATATAAGATTGTGAAAGTTTTCCAAATACACTGTCGTTACGGCTATATGACAACTCCAATAACCTCAAAACGGCTAATTAGCATAGATATGTATAGTTCATATTTTTACGCAACTTGGTATCGATTGTTTAGTGCATATGGACTAAAAAATCGATTCTACACCTTAATATAAGATTGTGAAATTTTTCCAAATACACTGTCGTTACGGCTATATGACATCTCCAATAACCTCAAAACAGCTAATTAGCATAAATATGTATAGTTCATATTTTTACGCAACTTGGTATCGATTGCTTAGTGCATGTGTACTAAAAAATCGATTCTACACCTTAATATAAGATTGTGAAATTTTTCCAAATACACTGTCGTTATGGCTATATGACAACTCCAATAACCTCAAAACGGTTAATTAGCATAAATATGTATAGTTCATATTTTTACGCAACTTGGTATCGATTGCTTAGTGCATATGTACTAAAAAATGGATTCTACACCTTAATATAAGATTGTGAAATTTTTCCAAATACACTGTCGTTATGGCTATATGACAACTCCAATAACCTCAAAACGGTTAATTAGCATAAATATGTATAGTTCATATTTTTACGCAACTTGGTATCGATTGCTTAGTGCATATGTACTAAAAAATCGATTCTACACCTTAATATAAGATTGTGAAATTTTTCCAAATACACTGTCGTTACGGCTATATGACAACTCCAATAACCTCAAAACAGCTAATTAGCATAAATATGTATAGTTCATATTTTTACGCAACTTGGTATCGATTGCTTAGTGCATGTGTACTAAAAAATCGATTCTACACCTTAATATAAGATTGTGAAATTTTTCCAAATACACTGTCGTTATGGCTATATGACAACTCCAATAACCTCAAAACAGCTAATTAGCATAAATATGTATAGTTCATATTTTTACGCAACTTGGTATCGATTGCTTAGTGCATCTGTACTACAAAATCGATTCTACACCGTAATATAAGATTGTGAAATTTTTCCAAATACACTGTCGTTATGGCTATATGACAACTCCAATAACCTCAAAACGGTTAATTAGCATAAATATGTAAAGTTCATATTTTTACGCAACTTGGTATCGATTACTTAGTGCATATGTACTAAAAATTCGATTCTACGCCTTAATATAATATTGTGAAGTTTTTCCAAATACACTGTCGTTATGGCTATATGACAACTCCAATAACCTCAAAACGGTTAATTAGCATAAATATGTATAGTTCATATTTTTACGCAACTTGGTATCGATTGCTTAGTGCATATGTACTAAAAAATCGATTCTACACCTTAATATAAGATTGTGAAATTTTTCCAAATACACTGTCGTTATGGCTATATGACAACTCCAATAACCTCAAAACGGTTAATTAGCATAAATATGTATAGTTCATATTTTGACGCAACTTGGTATCGATTGCTTAGTGCTTGTGTACTAAAAAATCGATTCTACACCTTAATATAAGATTGTGAAATTTTTCCAAATACACTGTCTTTATGGCTATACGACAACTCCAATAACCTCAAAACGGTTAATTAGCATAAATATGTTTAGTTCATATTTTTACGCAACTTGGTATCGAGTGCTTAGTGCATATGTACTAAAAAATAGATTCTACACCTTAATATAAGATTGTGAAATTTTTCCAAATACACTGTCGTTATGGCTATATGACAACTCCAATAACCTCAAAACGGTTAATTAGCATAAATATGTATAGTTCATATTTTTGCGCAACTTGGTATCGATTGCTTAGTGCATATGTACTAAAAAATCGATTCTACACCTTAATATAAGATTGTGAAATTTTTCCAAATACACTGTCGTTATGGCTATATGACAACTCCAATAACCTCAAAACGGATAATTAGCATAAATATGTATAGTTCATATTTTTACTCAACTTGGTATCTAGTGCTTAGTGCATATGTACTACAAAATCGGTTCTACACCTTAATATAAGATTGTGAAATTTTTCCAAATACACTGTCGTTATGGCTATATGACAACTCCAATAACCTCAAAACGGTTAATTAGCATAAATATGTATAGTTCATATTTTTGCGCAACTTGGTATCGATTGCGTAGTGCATATATTCTAAAAAATCGATTCTACACCTTAATATAAGATTGTGAAATTTTTCCAAATACACTGTCGTTACGGCTATATGACAACTCCAATAACCTCAAAACGGTTAATTAGCATAAATATGTATAGTTCATATTTTTACGCAGCTTGGTATAGATTGCTTAGTGCATCTGTACTAAAAAATCGATTGTACACCTTAATATAAGATTGTGAAATTTTTCCAAATTTACTGTCGTTATGGCTATATGACAACTCCAATAACCTCAAAACGGTTAATTAGCATAAATATGTATAGTTCATATTTTTACGCAGCTTGGTATAGATTGCTTAGTACATCTGTACTAAAAAATCGAATCTACACCTTAATATAAGATTGTGAAATTTTTCCAAATACACTGTTGTTACGGCTATATGACATCTCCAATAACCTCAAAACGGTTAATTAGCATAAATATGTATAGCTCATATTTTTACGCAACTTGGTATCGATTGCTTAGTGCATATGTACTAAAAAATCGATTATACACCTTAATATAAGATTGTGAAATTTTTCCAAATACACTGTCGTTATGGCTATATGACAACTCCAATAACCTCAAAACGGTTAATTAGCATAAATATGTATAGTTCATATTTTTACGCAACTTGGTATCGATTGCTTAGTGCATATGTACTAAAAAATCGATTCTACACCTTAATATAAGATTGTGAAATTTTTCCAAATACACTGTCGTTATGGCTATATGACAACTCCAATAACCTCAAAACGGTTAATTAGCATAAATATGTATAGTTCATATTTTTACGCAACTTGGGATCGGTTACTTAGTGCATACGTACCAAAAAATCGATTCTATAACTTAATGTAAGATTGTGAAATTTTTCCAAATACACTGTCGTTATGGCTATATGACAACTCCAATAACCTCAAAACGGTTAATTAACATAAATATGTATAGTTCATATTTTTACGCAACTTGGTATCGATTGTTTAGTGCATATGTACTAAAAAATCGATTCCACACCTTAATATAAGATTGTGAAATTTTTCCAAATACACTGTCGTTACGGCTATATGACATCTCCAATAACCTCAAAACGGTTAATTAGCATAAATATGTATAGTTCATTAGTGCATATGTACTAAAAAATCGATTCTACACCTTAATATAAGATTGTGAAATTTTTCCAAATACACTGTCGTTATGGCTATATGACAACTCCAATAACCTTAAAACGGTTAATTAGCATAAATATGTATAGTTCATATTTTTACGCAACGATTCTACGCCTTAATATAAGATTGTGAAATTTTTCCAAATACACTGTCGTTATGGCTATATGACAACTCCAATAACCTCAAAACGGCTAATTAGCATAAATATGTATAGTTCATATTTTTACGCAACTTGGTATCGATTGCTTAGTGCATATGTACTAAAAAATCGATTCTACACCTTAATATAAGATTGTGAAATTTTTCCAAATACACTGTCGTTATGGCTATATGACAACTCCAATAACCTCAAAACGGTTAATTAGCATAAATATGTATAGTTCATATTTTTACGCAACTTGGTATCGATTGCTTAGTGCATATGTACTAAAAAATGGATTCTACACCTTAATATAAGATTGTGAAATTTTTCCAAATACACTGTCGTTACGGCTATATGACATCTCCAATAACCTCAAAACAGCTAATTAGCATAAATATGTATAGTTCATATTTTTACGCAACTTGGTATCGATTGCTTAATGTATATGTACTAAAAAATGGATTCTACACCTTAATATAAGATTGTGAAATTTTTCCAAATACACTGTCGTTATGGCTATATGACAACTCCAATAACCTCAAAACAGCTAATTAGCATAAATATGTATAGTTCATATTTTTACGCAACTTGGTATCGATTGCTTAATGCATATGTACTAAAAAATGGATTCTACACCTTAATATAAGATTGTGAAATTTTTCCAAATACACTGTCGTTATGGCTATATGACAACTCCAATAACCTCAAAACAGCTAATTAGCATAAATATGTATAGTTCATATTTTTACGCAACTTGGTATCGATTGCTTAGTGCATATGTACTAAAAAATCGATTCTACACCTTAATATAAGATTGTGAAATTTTTCCAAATACACTGTCGTTACGGCTATGTGACATCTCCAATAACCGCAAAACAGCTAATTAGCATAAATATGTATAGTTCATATTTTTACGCAACTTAGTATCGATTGCTTAATGTATATGTACTAAAAAATCGATTCTACACCTTAATATAAGATTGTGTAATTTTTCCAAATACACTGTCGTTATGGCTATATGACAACTCCAATAACCTCAATACAGCTAATTAGCATAAATATGTATAGTTCATATTTTCACGCAACTTGGTATCGGTTACTTAGTGCATATGTACTAAAAGATCGATTCTACACCTTAATATAAGATTGTGAAATTTTTCCATACGCACTGTCGTTATGGCTATATGACAGCTCCAAGAACCTCAAAACGGTTAATTAGCATAAATATGTATAGTTCATATTTTTACGCAACTTGGTATCGAGTGCTTAGTGCATATGTACTAAAAAATCGATTCTACACCTTAATATAAGATTGTGAAATTTTTCCAAATACACTGTCGTTATGGCTATATGACAACTCCAATAACCTCAAAACGGTTAATTAGCATAAATATGTATAGTTCATATTTTTACGCAACTTGGTATCGGTTACTTAGTGCATATGTACTAAAAAATCGATTCTACACCTTAATATAAGATTGTGAAATTTTTCCAAATACACTGTCGTTATGGCTATATGACAACTCCAATAACCTCAAAACGGTTAATTAGCATAAATATGTATAGTTCATATTTTTACGCAACTTGGTATCGATTGCTTAATGTATATGTACTAAAAAATGGATTCTACACCTTAATATAAGATTGTGAAATTTTTCCAAATACACTGTCGTTATGGCTATATGACAACTCCAATAACCTCAAAACGGTTAATTAGCATAAATATGTATAGTTCATATTTTTACGCAACTTGGTATCGAGTGCTTAGTGCATATGTACTAAAAAATCGATTCCACACCTTAATATAAGATTGTGAAATTTTTCCAAATACACTGTCGTTATGGCTATATGACAACTCCAATAACCTCAAAACGGTTAATTAGCATAAATATGTATAGTTCATATTTTTACGCAACTTGGTATCGGTTACTTAGTGCATATGTACTAAAAAATGGATTCTACACCTTAATATAAGATTGTGAAATTTTTCCAAATACACTGTCGTTACGGCTATATGACATCTCCAATAACCTCAAAACAGCTAATTAGCATAAATATGTACAGTTCATATTTTTACGCAATTTGGTATCGAGTGCTTAGTGCATATGTACTAAAAAATGGATTCTACACCTTAATATAAGATTGTGAAATTTTTCCAAATACACTGTCGTTACGGCTATATGACATCTCCAATAACCTCAAAACAGCTAATTAGCATAAATATGTATAGTTCATATTTTTACGCAACTTGGTATCGATTGCTTAATGTATATGGACTAAAAAATGGATTCTACACCTTAATATAAGATTGTGTAATTTTTCCAAATACACTGTCGTTACGGCTATATGACATCTCCAGAAACCTCAAAACAGCTAATTAGCATAAATATGTACAGTTCATATTTTTACGCAACTTGGTATAGATTGCTTAGTGCATCTGTACTAAAAAATCGATTCTACACCTTAATATAATATTGTACAATTTTTCCAAATACACTGTCGTTATGGCTATATGACATCTCCAAAAACCTCAAAACAGCTAATTAGCATAAATATGTACAGTTCATATTTTTACGCAACTTGGTATAGATTGCTTAATGCATCTGTACTAAAAAATGGATTCTACATCTAAATATAAGCTTGTGAAATTTTTCCAAATACACTGTCGTTATGGCTATATGACAACTCCAATAACCTCAAAACGGTTAATTAGCATAAACATGTATAGTTCATATTTTTACGCAACTTAGTATAGATTACTCAGTGCATGTGTACCAAAAAATCGGTTCTACACCTTAATATAAGATTGTGTAATTTTTCCAAATACACTATCGTTACGGCTATATGACATCTCCAAAAACCTCAAAACAGCTAATTAGCATAAATATGTATAGTTCATATTTTTACGCAACTTGGTATCGAGTGCTTAATGTATATGTACTACAAAATCGATTCTACACCTTAATATAAGATTGTGAAATTTTTCCAAATGCACTGTCGTTATGGCTATATGACAACTCCAATAACCCCAAAACAGCTAATTAGCATAAATATGTATAGTTCATATTTTTACGAAACTTGGTATCTATTGCGTAGTGCATATGTACTAAAAAATCGATTCTACACCTTAAT
Source organism: Bactrocera dorsalis (assembly GCF_023373825.1). NCBI lineage: Eukaryota > Metazoa > Arthropoda > Insecta > Diptera > Tephritidae > Bactrocera > Bactrocera dorsalis. The sequence goes on from NW_026038115.1 coordinate 27,814, forward strand.
ATAAGATTGTGAAATTTTTCCAAATACACTGTCGTTACGGCTATATGACAACTCCAATAACCTCAAAACGGTTAATTAGCATAAATATGAATAGTTCATATTTTTACGCAACTTGGTATCGAGTGCTTAGTGCATATGTACTAAAAAATCGATTCCACACCTTAATATAAGATTGTGAAATTTTTCCAAATACACTGTCGTTATGGCTATATGACAACTCCAATAACCTCAAAACGGTTAATTAGCATAAATATGTATAGTTCATATTTTTACTCAACTTGGTATCGGTTACTTAGTGCATATGTACTAAAAAATGGATTCTACACCTTAATATAAGATTGTGAAATTTTTCCAAATGCACTGTCGTTATGGCTATATGACAACTCCAATAACCTCAAAACGGTTAATTAGCATAAATATGTATAGTTCATATTTTTACGCAACTTGGTATAGATTGCTTAGTGCATATGTACTTAAAAAATCGATTCTACACCTTAATATAAGATTGTGAAATTTTTCCAAATACACTGTCGTTACGGCTATATGACATTTCCAATAACCTTAAAACGGCTAATTTGCATATATATGTATAGTTCATATTTTTACGCATCTTGGTATCGAGTGCATAGTGCATATGTACTAAAAAATCGATTCTACACCTTAATATAAGATTGTGAAATTTTTCCAAATACACTGTCGTTATGGCTATATGACAACTCCAATAACCTCAAAACGGTTAATTAGCATAAATATGTATAGTTCATATTTTTACGAAACTGGGTATCGATTGCTTAGTGCATATGTACTAAAAAATCGATTCTACGCCTTAATATAATATTGTACAATTTTTCCAAATACACTGTCGTTATGGCTATATGACAACTCCAATAACCTCAAAAAGGCTAATTAGCATAAATATGTATAGTTCATATTTTTACGCAACTTGGTATAGATTGCTTAGTGCATCTGTACTAAAAAATGGATTGTACGCCTTAATATAAGATTGTGAAATTTTTCCAAATACACTGTCGTTACGGCTATATGACAACTCCAATAACCTCAAAACGGTTAATTAGCATAAATATGTATAGTTCATATTTTTACGAAACTGGGTATCGATTGCTTAATGTATATGTACTAAAAAATGGATTCTACACCTTAATATAAGATTGTGTAATTTTTCCAAATACACTGTCGTTACGGCTATATGACATCTCCAATAACCTCAAAAAAGCTAATTAGCATAAATATGTACAGTTCATATTTTTACGCAACTTGGTATCGACTGCGTAATGTACATGTACTAAAAAATGGATTCTACACCTTAATATAAGATTGTGTAATTTTTCCAAATACACTGTCGTTACGGCTATATGACAACTCCAATAACCTCAAAACAGCTAATTAGCATAAATATGTATAGTTCATATTTTTACGCAACTTGGTATCGACTGCGTAATGTACATGTACTAAAAAATGGATTCTACACCTTAATATAAGATTGTGAAATTTTTCCAAATACACTGTCGTTACGGCTATATGACATCTCCAATAACCTCAAAACAGCTAATTAGCATAAATATGTATAGTTCATATTTTTACGCAACTTGGTATCGATTGCTTAATGTATATGTACTAAAAAATGGATTCTACACCTTAATATAAGATTGTGAAATTTTTCCAAATACACTGTCGTTATGGCTATATGACAACTCCAATAACCTCAAAACAGCTAATTAGCATAAATATGTATAGTTCATATTTTTACGCAACTTGGTATCGATTGCTTAATGTATATGTACTAAAAAATGGATTCTACACCTTAATATAAGATTGTGTAATTTTTCCAAATACACTGTCGTTACGGCTATATGACAACTCCAATAACCTCAAAACAGCTAATTAGCATAAATATGTACAGTTCATATTTTTACGCAACTTGGTATCGATTGCTTAGTGCATATGTACTAAAAAATCGATTCTACACCTTAATATAAGATTGTGAAATTTTTCCAAATACACTGTCGTTATGGCTATATGACAACTCCAATAACCTCAAAAAGGCTAATTAGCATAAATATGTATAGTTCATATTTTTACGCAACTTGGTATAGATTGCTTGGTGCATATGTACTTAAAAAATCGATTCTACACCTTAATATAAGATTGTGAAATTTTTTCAAATACACTGTCGTTATGGCTATATGACAACTCCAATAACCTCAAAACGGTTAATTAGCATAAATATGTATAGTTCATATTTTTACGCAACTTGGTATCGAGTGCTTAGTGCATATGTACTAAAAAATCGATTCTACACCTTAATATAAGATTGTGAAATTTTTCCAAATACACTGTCGTTATGGCTATATGACAACTCCAATAACCTCAAAACAGCTAATTAGCATAAATATGTATAGTTCATATTTTTACGCAACTTGGTATCGAGTGCTTAGTGCATATGTACTAAAAAATCGATTCTACACCTTAATATAAGATTGTGAAATTTTTCCAAATACACTGTCGTTATGGCTATATGACAACTCCAATAACCTCAAAACAGCTAATTAGCATAAATATGTATAGTTCATATTTTTACGCAACTTGGTATCGATTGCTTAGTGCATATGTACTAAAAAATCGATTCTACACCTTAATATAAGATTGTGAAATTTTTCCAAATACACTGTCGTTATGGCTATATGACAACTCCAATAACCTCAAAACAGCTAATTAGCATAAATATGTATAGTTCATATTTTTACGCAACTTGGTATCGATTGCTTAGTGCATATGTACTAAAAAATGGATTCTACACCTTAATATAAGATTGTGAAATTTTTCCAAATACACTGTCGTTATGGCTATATGATAACTCCAAAAACCTTAAAACGGCTAATTAGCATATATAGGGTGATTTTTTAAGAGCTTGATAACTTTTTTTAAAAAAAAAACGCATAAAATTTGCAAAATCTCATCGGTTCTTTATTTGAAACGTTAGATTGGTTCATGACATTTACTTTTTGAAGATAATTTCATTTAAATGTTGACCGCGGCTGCGTCTTAGGTGGTCCATTCGGAAAGTCCAATTTTGGGCAACTTTTTCGAGCATTTCGGCCGGAATAGCCCGAATTTCTTCGGAAATGTTGTCTTCCAAAGCTGGAATAGTTGCTGGCTTATTTCTGTAGACTTTAGACTTGACGTAGCCCCACAAAAAATAGTCTAAAGGCGTTAAATCGCATGATCTTGGTGGCCAACTTACGGGTCCATTTCTTGAGATGAATTGTTGTCCGAAGTTTTCCCTCAAAATGGCCATAGAATCGCGAGCTGTGTGGCATGTAGCGCCATCTTGTTGAAACCACATGTCAACCAAGTTCAGTTCTTCCATTTTTGGCAACAAAAAGTTTGTTAGCATCGAACGATAGCGATCGCCATTCACCGTAACGTTGCGTCCAACAGCATCTTTGAAAAAATACGGTCCAATGATTCCACCAGCGTACAAACCACACCAAACAGTGCATTTTTCGGGATGCATGGGCAGTTCTTGAACGGCTTCTGGTTGCTCTTCACCCCAAATGCGGCAATTTTGCTTATTTACGTAGCCATTCAACCAGAAATGAGCCTCATCGCTGAACACTGATTTTGGTAATAAAATTCAATGATTTGCAAGCGTTGCTCGTTAGTAAGTCTATTCATGATGAAATGTCAAAGCATACTGAGCATCTTTCTCTTTGACACCATGTCTGAAATACACTGTCGTTACGGCTATATGACAACTCCAATAACCTCAAACAGCTAATTAGTATAAATTTGTATAGTTCATATTTTTCTGCAAATTGGTATCGGTAACTTAGTGCATATGTACTAAAAAATGGATTCTACACCTTAATATAAGATTGTGAAATTTTTCCAAATACACTGTCGTTACGGCTATATGACATTTCCAATAACCTTAAAACGGCTAATTTGCATATATATGTATAGTTCATATTTTTACGCATCTTGGTATAGATTGCTTAGTGCATCTGTACTAAAAAATCGATTCTACACCTTAATATAAGATTGTGAAATTTTTCCAAATACACTGTCGTTATGGCTATATGACAACTCCAATAACCTCAAAACGGTTAATTAGCATAAATATGTATAGTTCATATTTTTACGAAACTGGGTATCGATTGCTTAGTGCATATGTACTAAAAAATCGATTCTACGCCTTAATATAATATTGTACAATTTTTCCAAATACACTGTCGTTATGGCTATATGACAACTCCAATAACCTCAAAAAGGCTAATTAGCATAAATATGTATAGTTCATATTTTTACGCAACTTGGTATCTATTGCGTAGTGCATATGTACTAAAAAATCGATTCTACACCTTAATATAAGATTGTGTAATTTTTCCAAATACACTGTCGTTACGGCTATATGACATCTCCAATAACCTCAAAAAAGCTAATTAGCATAAATATGTACAGTTCATATTTTTACGCAACTTGGTATAGATTGCTTAGTGCATATGTACTTAAAAATCGATTCTACACCTTAATATAAGATTGTGAAATTTTTCCAAATACACTGTCGTTACGGCTATATGACATCTCCAATAACCTCAAAACAGCTAATTAGCATAAATATGTATAGTTCATATTTTTACGCAACTTGGTATAGATTGCTTAATGCATCTGTACTAAAAAATCGATTCTACATCTAAATATAAGATTGTGAAATTTTTCCAAATACACTGTCGTTATGGCTATATGACAACTCCAATAACCTCAAAACGGTTAATTAGCATAAATATGTATAGTTCATATTTTTACGCAACTTGGTATCGAGTGCTTAGTGCATATGTACTAAAAAATCGATTCCACACCTTAATATATGTAGATTGTGAAATTTTTCCAAATACACTGTCGTTATGGCTATATGACAACTCCAATTACCTCATAACGGTTAATTAGCATAAATATGTATAGTTCATATTTTTACGCAACTTGGTATCGAGTGCTTAGTGCATATGTACTAAAAAATCGATTCCACACCTTAACATAAGATTGTGAAATTTTTCCAAATACACTGTCGTTATGGCTATATGACAACTCCAATAACCTCATAACGGTTAATTAGCATAAATATGTATAATTCATATTTTTACGCAACTTGGTATCGATTGCTTAATGTATATGTACTAAAAAAATGCATTCTACACCTTAATATAAGATTGTGAAAATTTTCTAAATACACTGTCGTTATGGCTATATGACAACTCCAATAAACTCAAAACAGCTAATTAGCATAAATATGTACAGTTCATATTTTTACGCAACTTGTTATCGAGTGCTTAGTGCATATGTACTAAAAAATCGATTCCACACCTTAATATAAGATTGTGAAATTTTTCCAAATACACTGTCGTTATGGCTATATGACAACTCCAATAACCTCAAAACGGTTAATTAGCGTAAATATGTAAAGTTCATATTTTTACGCAACTTGGTATCGATTGCTTAATGTATATGGACTAAAAAATGGATTCTACACCTTAATATAAGATTGTAAAATTTTTCCAAATACACTGTCGTTATGGCTATATGACAACTCCAATAACCTCAAAACAGCTAATTAGCATAAATATGTACAGTTCATATTTTTACGCAACTTGATATCGGTTACTTAGTGCATATGTACTAAAAAATCGATTCTACGCCTTAATATAATATTGTACAATTTTTCCAAATACACTGTCGTTATGGCTATATGACAACTCCAATAACCTCAAAAAGGCTAATTAGCATAAATATGTATAGTTCATATTTTTACGCAACTTGGTATAGATTGCTTAATGCATCTGTACTAAAAAATCGATTCTACACCTTAATATAAGATTGTGAAATTTTTCCAAATGCCCTGTCGTTATGGCTATATGACAACTCCAATAACCTCAAAACGGTTAATTAGCATAAATATGTATAGTTCATATTTTTACGCAACTTGGTATCGATTACTTAATGTATATGTACTAAAAAATGGATTCTACACCTTAATATAAGATTGTAAAATTTTTCCAAATACACTGTCGTTATGGCTATATGACAACTCCAATAACCTCAAAACGGTTAATTAGCATAAATATGTATAGTTCATATTTTTACGCAACTTGGTATCGAGTGCTTAATGTATATGTACTACAAAATCGATTCTACACCTTAATATAAGATTGTGAAATTTTTCCAAATGCACTGTCGTTATGGCTATATGACAACTCCAATAACCTCAAAACAGCTAATTAGCATAAATATGTATAGTTCATATTTTTACGCAACTTGGTATAGATTGCGTAGTGCATATGTACTAAAAAATCGATTCTACACCTTAATATAAGATTGTGAAATTTTTCCTAATGCACTGTCGTTATGGCTATATGACAACTCCAATAACCTCAAAACAGCTAATTAGCATAAATATGTATAGTTCATATTTTTACGCAACTTGGTATAGATTGCTTAGTGCATATGTACTTAAAAAATCGATTCTACACCTTAATATAAGATTGTGAAATTTTTCCAAATACACTGTCGTTATGGCTGTATGGCAACTCCAATAATCTCAAAACGGTTAATTAGCATAAATATGTATAGTTCATATTTTTACGCAACTTGGTATCGATTGCTTAGTGCATATGTACTAAAAAATGGATTCTACACCTTAATATAAGATTGTGTAATTTTTCCAAATACACTGTCGTTACGGCTATATGACATCTCCAATAACCTCGAAACAGCTAATTAGCATAAATATGTATAGTTCATATTTTTACGCAACTTGGTATCGACTACTTAGTGCATATGTAATACAAAATCGATTCTACACCTTAATATAAGATTGTGAAATTTTTCCAAATACACTGTCGTTATGGCTATATGACAACTCCAATAACCTCAAAACGGTTAATTAGCATAAATATGTATAGTTCATATTTTTACGCAACTTGGTATCGAGTGCTTAATGTATATGTACTACAAAATCGATTCTACACCTTAATATAAGATTGTGAAATTTTTCCAAATGCACTGTCGTTATGGCTATATGACATCTCCAATAACCTCAAAACAGCTAATTAGCATAAATATGTATAGTTCATATTTTTACGCAACTTGGTATCTATTGCGTAGTGCATATGTACTAAAAAATCGATTCTACACCTTAATATAAGATTGTGAAATTTTTCCAAATACACTGTCGTTATGGCTATATGACATCTCCAATAACCTCGAAACGGTTAATTAGCAAAAATATGTATAGTTCATATTTTTACGCAACTTGGTATCTATTGCGTAGTGCATATGTACTAAAATATCGATTCTACGCCTTAACATAAGATTGTGAAATTTTTCCAAATACACTGTCGTTACGGCTATATGATAACTCCAATAACCTTAAAACGGCTAATTTGCATATATATGTATAGTTCATATTTTTACATATCTTGGTATAGATTGCTTAGTGCATCTGTACTAAAAAATCTTTTCTACACCTTAATATAAGATTGTGAAATTTTTCCAAATGCACTGTCGTTATGGCTATATGACAACTCCAATAACCTCAAAACAGCTAATTAGCATAAATATGTACAGTTCATATTTTTACGCAACTTGGTATCGATTGCTTAATGTATATGTACTAAAAAATGGATTCTACACCTTAACATAAGATTGTGAAATTTTTCCAAATACACTGTCGTTACGGCTATATGACATCTCCAATAACCTCGAAACAGCTAATTAGCATAAATATGTATAATTCATATTTTTACGCAACTTGGTATCGACTACTTAGTGCATATGTAATACAAAATCGATTCTACACCTTAATATAAGATTGCGAAATTTTTCCAAATACACTGTCGTTATGGCTATATGACATCTCCGATAACCTCGAAACAGCTAATTAGCATAAATATGTATAGTTCATATTTTTACGCAACTTGGTATCGACTACTTAGTGCATATGTAATACAAAATCGATTCTACACCTTAATATAAGATTGTGAAATTTTTCCAAATACACTGTCGTTATGGCTATATGACAACTCCAATAACCTCGAAACAGCTAATTAGCATAAATATGTATAGTTCATATTTTTACGCAACTTGGTATCGACTACTTAGTGCATATGTAATACAAAATCGATTCTACACCTTAATATAAGATTGTGAAATTTTTCCAAATACACTGTCGTTATGGCTATATGACAACTCCAATAACCTCGAAACAGCTAATTAGCATAAATATGTATAGTTCATATTTTTACGCAACTTGGTATCGACTACTTAGTGCATATGTAATACAAAATCGATTCTACACCTTAATATAAGATTGTGAAATTTTTCCAAATACACTGTCGTTATGGCTATATGACAACTCCAATAACCTCGAAACAGCTAATTAGCATAAATATGTATAGTTCATATTTTTACGCAACTTGGTATCGATTGCTTAATGTATATGTACTAAAAAATGGATTCTACATAAGATTGTGTAATTTTTCCAAATACACTGTCGTTACGGCTATATGACATCTCCAATAACCTCGAAACAGCTAATTAGCATAAATATGTACAGTTCATATTTTTACGCAACTTGGTATCGATTGCTTAATGTATATGTACTAAAAAATGGATTCTACACCTTAATATAAGATTGTAAAATTTTTCCAAATACACTGTCGTTATGGCTATATGACAACTCCAATAACCTCAAAACGGTTAATTAGCATAAATATGTATAGTTCATATTTTTACGCAACTTGGTATCGATTGCTTAATGTATATGTACTAAAAAATGGATTCTACATAAGATTGTGTAATTTTTCCAAATACACTGTCGTTACGGCTATATGACATCTCCAATAACCTCAAAACGGTTAATTAGCATAAATATGTATAGTTCATATTTTTACGCAACTTGGTATCGGCTACTTAGTGCATATGTACTACAAAATCGATTCTACACCTTAATATAAGATTGTGAAATTTTTCCAAATACACTGTCGTTATGGCTATATGACATCTCCAATAACCTCAAAACAGCTAATTAGTATAAATTTGTAAAGTTCATATTTTTACGCAACTTGGTATCGACTACTTAGTGCATATGTAATACAAAATCGATTCTACACCTTAATATAAGATTGTGAAATTTTTCCAAATACACTGTCGTTATGGCTATATGACAACTCCAATAACCTCGAAACAGCTAATTAGCATAAATATGTATAGTTCATATTTTTACGCAACTTGGTATCGACTACTTAGTGCATATGTAATACAAAATCGATTCTACACCTTAATATAAGATTGTGAAATTTTTCCAAATACACTGTCGTTACGGCTATATGACAACTCCAATAACCTCAAAACAGCTAATTAGTATAAATTTGTAAAGTTCATATTTTTACGCAACTTGGTATCGGCTTCTTAGTGCATATGTACTAAAAAATCGATTCTACATCTAAATATAAGATTGTGAAATTTTTCCAAATACACTGTCGTTATGGCTATATGACAACTCCAATAACCTCGAAACAGCTAATTAGCATAAATATGTATAGTTCATATTTTTACGCAACTTGGTATCTATTGCGTAGTGCATATGTACTAAAAATCGATTCTACACCTTAATATAAGATTGTGAAATTTTTCCAAATACACTGTCGTTATGGCTATATGACAACTCCAATAACCTCGAAACAGCTAATTAGCATAAATATGTATAGTTCATATTTTTACGCAACTTGGTATCGACTACTTAGTGCATATGTAATACAAAATCGATTCTACACCTTAATATAAGATTGTGAAATTTTTCCAAATACACTGTCGTTACGGCTATATGACAACTCCAATAACCTCAAAACAGCTAATTAGTATAAATTTGTAAAGTTCATATTTTTACGCAACTTGGTATCGGCTTCTTAGTGCATATGTACTAAAAAATCGATTCTACATCTAAATATAAGATTGTGAAATTTTTCCAAATACACTGTCGTTATGGCTATATGACAACTCCAATAACCTCGAAACAGCTAATTAGCATAAATATGTATAGTTCATATTTTTACGCAACTTGGTATCGACTACTTAGTGCATATGTAATACAAAATCGATTCTACACCTTAATATAAGATTGTGAAATTTTTCCAAATACACTGTCGTTACGGCTATATGACAACTCCAATAACCTCAAAACAGCTAATTAGTATAAATTTGTATAGTTCATATTTTTCTGCAACTTGGTATCGGTAACTTAGTGCATATGTACTAAAAAATGGATTCTACACCTTAATATAAGATTGTGAAATTTTTCCAAACACACTGTCGTTATGGCTATATGACAACTCCAATAACCTCAAAACGGTTAATTTGCATATATATGTATAGCTCATATTTTTACGCATCTTGGTATAGATTGCTTAGTGCATCTGTACTACAAAATCGATTCTACACCTTAATATAAGATTGTGAAATTTTTCCAAATACACTGTCGTTATGGCTATATGACATCTCCAATAACCTCAAAACACCTAATTAGTATAAACTTGTAAAGTTCATATTTTTACGCAACTTGGTATCTATTGCGTAGTGCATATGTACTAAAAAATCGATTCTACACCTTAATATAAGATTGTGAAATTTTTCCAAATGCACTGTCGTTATGGCTATATGACAACTCCAATAACCTCAAAACAGCTAATTAGCATAAATATGTATAGTTCATATTTTTACGCAACTTGGTATCTATTGCGTAGTGCATATGTACTAAAAAATCGATTCTACACCTTAATATAAGATTGTGAAATTTTTCCAAATACACTGTCGTTATGGCTATATGAAACCACCCAAAAACCTCAAAACAGCTAATTAGTATAAATTTGTATAGTTCATATTTTTCTGCAACTTGGTATCGGTAACTTAGTGCATATGTACTAAAAAATGGATTCTACACCTTAATATAAGATTGTGAAATTTTTCCAAACACACTGTCGTTATGGCTATATGACAACTCCAATAACCTCAAAACGGTTAATTTGCATATATATGTATAGCTCATATTTTTACGCATCTTGGTATAGATTGCTTAGTGCATCTGTACTACAAAATCGATTCTACACCTTAATATAAGATTGTGAAATTTTTCCAAATACACTGTCGTTATGGCTATATGACATCTCCAATAACCTCAAAACACCTAATTAGTATAAACTTGTAAAGTTCATATTTTTACGCATCTTGGTATAGATTGCTTAGTGCATCTGTACTACAAAATCGATTCTACACCTTAATATAAGATTGTGAAATTTTTCGAAATACACTGTCGTTATGGCTATATGACAACTCCAATAACCTCGAAACAGCTAATTAGCATAAATATGTATAGTTCATATTTTTACGCAACTTGGTATCGACTACTTAGTGCATATGTAATACAAAATCGATTCTACACCTTAATATAAGATTGTGAAATTTTTCCAAATACACTGTCGTTACGGCTATATGACATCTCCAATAACCTCAAAACAGCTAATGAGTATAAATTTGTAAAGTTCATATTTTTCTGCAACTTGGTTTCGGTTACTTAGTGCATATGTACTAAAAAATGGATTCTACACCTTAATATAAGATTGTGAAATTTTTCCAAATACACTGTCGTTATGGCTATATGACAACTCCAATAACCTCAAAACGGTTAATTAGCATAAATATGTATAGTTCATATTTTTACGCAACTTGGTATCGAGTGCTTAATGTATATGTGCTAAAAAATGGATTCTACATGTTTAAAGGTATTTTCACTACTTCACTCACCTCCACTTTATCAACAAATAAAAAAGTGTACTTTAGATTATAGTTAAAATGATTTTAATTGATCTGGTATTATACATCTCCGTTTCCCATTAAATATATTTATTTTAAAAATGTATAATACATATGTTGAAATAAAAGCACTCGATACTCCACAAGACGCTGTCCATATGAAGCAGCGAGTGACGATCGTTATGCGAATGTGTCCCGGTGGTTGCTGATGTATCGATGATGCGATGTAGCGCTCTGGATTGCTGACGGATCGAATTGATGTAGATCGTGGTCGAGTTGTGGTTGCGAAAAACGAATATTTGGAAAAAAAACCGAGTTTTTGCAGCGTGTCTATTTGAAAGTTTGAGCGAGTGTAAATTGTAGCGTGAGATCGATGACGAAAAACGTATGCTGATGTGCGAACTGTATGTAGCGAAGTGACCTGCTATTTCCTTGTCCATCCTTTTCGCAGAGTGGGTTGGTTTACTGATGTGGTGAGTTGTATTTTAGTGTCATCTGCTGTGGTGAACTGAGCTGATTTGTTAAGGTGCGCCAGTTTTTCTGGGTAGAGTGGGCGGATGCTTAACTCATTTAAACATCCTGGGCCCCCTAGGCAACTATTTTGCCTAGTATTGCTACTGCATGTATTTCTACTGCTACATGCTACTGCATGTATTTCGGCGTACTGCGGTAGAGTTGCCGAGAGCGCAGAATACCTGCTGTAAATCTTGAAAATGCTTTTGGTTTTAAGCATAATATTTGGTATTTATTTACTTTTAGGTGCGTATGGCTAGGAATTCTGATTTGCGGGTTTAACCGATTTATTATTATAGTAAAAAAGTGTATGCGTTTTTGCTTTGCGGTTATTTACAACTTATTATTTCATCGGTTTGGTATACCGGTTTTTTTATTATATGCCTTTTCTGTATTAGCGGCTTATTAAGGATAGTAACTCCACGCCTGGCTCAGGTGCGGCCAGAATGGGTACTCCTTAGCCCTAGATTTAGGACTATGAAATTAGAGGGGTCTTGCGAGAGAGTGGTCGGTAATTGCGAACGACTTCATTTAGAATTATAATTTTTTAAGTGGGATGTTCATGTTGTACAACAGATTCCCATCCACTACTCTTATGAGGAGCGCTTATGTAAGTATGATAAGAACGACCTTTGCTTTTTGTAAGTCTAGGTGCGTCACACTATCGCATTGGGAGTATGGTGATCTCTTAACTTGCTTTTGCGATTTTATTTATTTGAAAATTTTATGTTTTTATATATGTATGCACTAATTTGGCGTTTAGTAGCCCGCCACCGCTCTGGGATCTGTTCAGAATTGTTTTTTTTTTTTCATTATTGGCGAAAGCCATCCTGCGGGGTCGAAAAGTAACATATATTTGAGTTTTTAAAATTGTTAAACCGAAATCTTACTTTGTTTTTTCTACCAATATGTGAGGTATTGGACAATTGTGACTCTAGTGGTAGTCGTACGACGTACCGGCCATTATTTGATCGAGTAGTTGTAGCTTTAGAGAAGTCTTCACAATACTGATCTTTTCGAGTTTGAAATTCCCTTAATTGTGAATTAAGGTATTTATTTGTATTGTACTCAACTTGAGTTGGTATGGTTGTAACTAGTTCGGTAACTAGTCCACTTTGTGTTTCGTTGTGCAGCGTTTGAACTTTTTGTGCCTTTGAGCAACATGGTGTCTCTTGGCAATTTTTAGTATTTTGACTTTCGTGATTAGCTTTTGCAATTGAAACCGTGGTTAATTTTTTAAAAGCGCTTCTTTGGAGAGGGATCGGATATCTGCTGTAATGAAGCATTGAATTGTGTCTTTTGTGACAATGTAAGCAATTAAATTTGCTTTTGCAATTTTTATATGTATGCGCATGTGACAGACAATTTGTGCAAAGTCTTTTTGACCTGACAAAATTATTTCGTTCGTTAACTTTTAAGGTTTTAAACCTTTCGCAAGATTTAAGTTTATGCCCTCTATTACATAGTTCGCATGACGTTTGCTTTTTCTGTTCGGATATGAACGATTGCGTTTTGTTAAAAATTATGTTTGAGTTGTTTTTGCTTCTAGCTTGGAGTCTATTTAAGCTTCTATTTGGGTCGTGTTTAATGTTCTTATTTCTGACTAGTTTTTCTTCTAACCTTTCCGCAATTTCATATTGGGTGGTGAGAAAATCTTTCATTTGTTGCCACGTTGGGCACTTTTTTCGTGATGAGAGCGATTGCTCCCATAGAAGTAACGACTTTTCTGGCAATGCGGCGGTGCAAATGTTTACCAGAATTGGGTCCCAGCTGTCTGTGGGAATATTTAGTGTCGATAGAATCGACAAGCAATTTGAAACAGTGGATTCTAGTTTGATGAATTCTACACTTGTTCCTTTCTTAACTTTTGGCAAGTTCATTAGTGTCGTTACTTGTTTATCGACCAGTATTCTATTGTTTTCATATCTAGCTTTTAGAGCTTCCCAAGCCAAATTGAAATTGTCGTCATTTAATGCGAACTGTTTTACTATGACGCCTGCTTGACCTTTGATACAATTTTTGTGCTTTTGATAGTTGTGGATGGTTTAGGTAAACGGCTGTAAACATGTCCCGGAAGGACGGCCATTCTTCATAACCTCCATAGAATGTTTCTGTGTCACATGCGGGCAGCTCGAGGTAGATGCCTGAACTTGCCTTTTGACTGTCTATTTGTTGCAGCTCTACTCCACTGTGGGGAGTAGGTGCAATTGCTTTAATGAGTTTTAATTGATCGAAGATCATCGCTTTTGTTTCTTCGTACTGGTCTAAGCAGTTTTCGTATATTGCGTAAGCCGAGGATTTGAAATTGTGTGTATCTGAATCGTCAGAATCTAGAATGGCGTCATGAGCCGCTTGGAAGCGAGTCCAAAAATTTGTAAGATTTTGATTTTTGATTTCTAATAACGATTCAGAGTTTTCATGAATCGGTGAGGAGGCAAATCTAGTGCAGTATCTTATTAAACTGTCACTTTGTGAAATCAATCTAGCAACCTGTTTTGAGCGTGTAGCTCCAGGTGTACTTTGATTTTTGTTATTGTTCATTGTTTTGGTAATATGTAGAAATATTTTTTAAAATGGTTTCTCAATGTGAACTGAATACTTTTTTTTTTTTTTTTCTTTTTTTTTTTTTAAGTATATATACGTTTTTTTTTTTAAAGACGCGTTATTTTCTTTTTTTTTATTTTTATTTTATATGCGTTGCTTTCAAACCGCAATATTAATTTTAAGTATTTTTCTATGTCCCTATATAGGTATATAGGCACACCCTAATACTTCGCTTGTATGTACTTGTTTTTGTGCAATTGAGAGCTCGTCGAAGAGATCAATATGCTTTGTACATAAATATGCACGATCTGTTTGTTATGATTTGTTCGTAAGCAATTGAGAGCTCGTTAGAGAGATCAATTAGCTTTTTGTCCACAATCCTGCTTGTTTTTGTTTGCCAAAGAATAAGAGGTATTGCCGAATAATTGCAAATGTGGACTTTGAACTTTTATGTTTTAATATAAGATGTATATGGTGGTGCATGTATATATGTATGTAAGTTAATAGTTGCCACCAAACAATAAAGACACGCTCATTTGAATTGTCAAGTTGAACTCCAAATTATTTTATTCAATACATTTCTTTTTATACAAAATTTTTGCTTATTACTATAAACTTACATATGTACGAATTCTTACTTACTAGTACTTAATTCTATATACTTTATAATGCTAACGTAAGCAATAATATAGCGAAACAGTAAACCTCAGTTTGTTCAAGAAACGGCTTACATTGCGGTGGCACGACTTCCGCTCTGGTTTAGTGCCGACGAAATGTGCTGTTGTTGTAATTTTTGGAATTTAACTTTATTGAGCAACATTCTCGTCAGTATACTCGTATTTTGCTAGCTACGACAACTTTGTTGTTGTATATTTCGTTAGCTATGCTACCTGTGATAACTGCTATGCTAGCTGTGATAACTCCCCCCTTCTTAAGCATCAGCGTCTCGCTGATTAAGAATTATTGGCTACTGAAAGCTGTGGGTAATCTATTATTGGTGGGATAAGAAATGAATTTCTGGTTTTTGGTTTGAGTATGATATATAAAACTAATGATAGTGTTACTGCAACAAGAATTGCTAAGAAGCTTGAGCTAATTGAAATAATGTTTTTTGATGTTATCCGTTCTAGTTCATTTACATTATTTAAATGTAGTTTATGTAAGTAGTTTAAGTCCAATTTAATTTCATTTTCCGTTAGGTTATTCTGAAGTATTGCGGGTAAGATTTGGTAGGAACTTGTTTGCCAGTTTGTATAACTAACGTTATTCAAAGTTATAGTTTCGTTAAAGAAGTTTATGAGAAAAGTACCATTTAGTTTAAAAGAAGTATTATTATAAGTAATATTTCCAATAAAATTTGAGAGAAATATTGTTCCTTCACTAATTAATTCAATTATAGCTTGGTTTACATATTGGTAATCGCAAAGCGCTTTTTCTCCGCTAAGGATTTGTGAAATGCAATGGGATTTGTTTAGTTTTTTAAGTTGGTTTCTCTTGCATATAGTAGTATCATCTATTTCAATGCAATTTCCAAGTATGCCATATTTGTCGTTTTGGGATATGAAAAGATTGGTGAATTCTAAGTATACTCGTTTAAGGTGTTTTACAGTCGATCGTATGATAATATTATTGTAAAGGGTATCTTCGGTTTTTGGTAGTGAAATTACATATAAAAGAAGTGAGTCTTTAATAATCATAGAAGGTTCTGCATATTTGAGTGCTTGCAGTTCATTTTTAAAAGGTAGTGTCTCAGTTTGAGAGAGAATATTTGCGATATCTTCTTTATTTAGAATTTGAGAATGAACGATTCCTTGTTTTGCTAATTGGGTTGCCATTATAATTTTAGTAATTTCGTCTTTTACGATACCTAATCTATTATATAATGTTTGTGCGAATAATTCCTTATTATTCTTACTTATTTCATCCACAATCATGTTATGACTATCTAATATTTTATTATTTGTCTTGATAAGGTATTGGTTTGTGGTGTACTGTACGTTACTGTTTTCAGTCAGTTTATGTGTTGTGGAAAGTATTTGGTCCCAGTCAGTGGCATCGGGATTTCCTGCTAACCATTTCCAAGCAGATCCTATCCAATTGATTGATCTCTTTTGAATGGTTGAATTTTTTGTTCGCAGTTGGCTTAATAAGCTGTCTATCTCGGAAAGTTGATGTTTTAGTTGTGGAAATAAAATATTTGTTTTACTAATTTCTTGGTATATAGTAAGTCTAACGTCGTTGGTAATTTTTTCGTAGTCGTCCAAGTCGATAGTGTGGATAATTTTATACGTCCCTTTTGTAATCTTTCCTAGTCCTTGTTTGATCGTCACGAGTGGGCTGTCATATTCGTAGGTGTCCACTGTTGCAGTTGTCCAGTAAGGTAAGAGTCTAAAGAGTAAATGTCAGTTAGTTTTTTAAATGTGATTTATGAATCTTTCTGTTATCTTTAGTAGTTATTGTGACGGTATTGTCTTTAGCGACAGTTTCTTTTTTAAAAATGGGTTTCGTTTTCCCTTTAATTTGTTTGTTCTTTTTAAATATAGTATCACCAGGTTCGTAATTCCTTATTTTTGACCTATTTTTATTGTGATAATTTAGTGTATTTTTTTGGTTTCTGGCTATTTCATTTCGAAGGTCAGAATTAACTATTTCCTTAAAGTTTGTTAAATCTTGGTAGTTGATTCTCTGTGTTCTTCCAAAGAAAATATCAGCTGGTTTCCTTTTCGTAACTGAATGTATCGTGTTATTATATCTGTCAACGGCAATGTTGACAATTTCTTTAAAAGAGTAATCAGGATATTCCACTTGGAGACATCTGATTATTTCAATAATAGTGGAATGCACACGTTCTATCGCACCATTGACTTCGCTTTTCTGAGGTGGTGCTAAATAGATTTCAATTCCTAACCCTTCTAAATAGTTCAGAGTTATTGGGCTTATAAAGCTGCCTTCATTGTCCATGACCAAAGTCTTTGGTACAGTGAAATAGTGTAGAAGCTTTATCAATTTATCCCTGATATGCAGTACTGATTTATTTTTTATCCTGAAAAATTTTACAAATTTAGTGAATTTGTCAATGCACGAAATATATTTTTCACCGGACATTTCTATAATGTCGATATGCAGTATTTCTGTTGGATACGAAGGTATGGGTGTTGCCTGTAACTTGGGTTTTTGTGGATGCCGGTCGTACTTATTACATCCGCAAATTTCACATGATTTAGTATATTTTTTAATAAGTTTAGTCATTTGTGGAAAATAGTATTTTTCCAATATCTGGTCTTTATTTTCTTTACCATTGCGATGGGCTCTTTTGTGTTCTTGTTCTATTATTTTAAATTTGACATCTTCGTCTGCGATATCGGTAACTACTTTCTGTGTTATCCTGATACGAAATTGTGAGAAATTTTCTTGATATATTTGTTGAAGTAATGAAATGTATTTCTCTTGAATTTTAATTCCATTGATTATGTTTGGGTTTAGAACGCTTTTTAAGATTTTACTTAGGTTTTCTTTATCGTAAACTTCACATTTAATGAGATGTCTGTGGAAGCTTGGATGAGGTTCTTCGTGTGTAATTTCCTCCTTTCCTTCTGTAAATATAACTTGATTTTTAAATACGTTAATTGGAGCTTCACAGTGAGGAATGAGCTTTGAGCTATCCTCTTCTGCGCTATGTTGTGTATTTTCATCTGTGGATGTTAGCGTATTAACTTCTATTGGCAGCCGTGATAGCGCATCGGCGACTACGTTAGTTTTTCCTGGTTTGTAAATTAGTTTATAATTATATTCTTCTATCCTTGCTTTCCACCTTTTTAGCTTGGCATTGTTATTACTGTTGCTTAGTGCAAACGTCAGTGGCTGGTGATCAGTAAGAATTTTTATTTCTTTAGCTCCATACAGGTAAGTCCTTAATTTGTCGAGGGACCATACTATGGCGAGCATTTCTTTCTCTATTGTCGAGTAATTCTCTTCGGTTTTATTGAGTGATCTGGAGATGTAAGTTATGGGTCTGTCTTGACCGATTATCCCTTGTGAAAGGACTGCTCCGATTGCAGTATTGGAAGCATCTGTCGTTAGAATAAAGGGTTTGTTGAAGTCTGGGAATACCAGAATTTCAGAAGATGTAAGCAAATATTTTATGTCATTAAATGATTTCAAGCCTTCCTCTGTTAGTGAAATTTGTATCCGTTTGGATTGACTTGCTTTTATTTGAGCATTTTCACCTCTAGTTAAATTGGTAAGTGGCTTAACAATTTTTGCAAAATCTTTTATAAATCGCCTATAATACGATGCTAAACCCAGGAAACCTTTTAATTCCTTAAGGTTAGCAGGTGCGGGAATTTTTTTAATAGCGGATATTTTGTCAGGATCTGGCAAAATACCTTCGCCGGTAACGATATGACCTAGAAAATTTACTTCTGTTCTAAAAAATTTGGATTTTTCCAGATTGACTTTTAAATTTGATTTGTACAGAAGCATGAACACATCTTCAATATTTCGTAAGTGTTCCTCTTTAGTTTTTCCTATTATTATAATGTCATCGATATAAACGTAGCAGGCTTTTCCTATAAGCGTTTTGAGAACATCATTGATCATTCTCTGAAAAATGGAAGGGGCATTTTTAAGACCGAATGGCAACCTAGTAAATTCATATTTACCATTGGCTGTTGAAAAAGCTGTCTTTTCTATGTCCTTTTCCTTCATCCTGATTTGGTGGAAACCGGATGTAAGGTCGAGTGTAGTAAAATACTTACATTCGCCTAAGCTAGCGAGAGTGTTGTTTATATCAGGTATTGGATAGGAATCAGGTATAGTTATTGCGTTTAGTCGTTTAAAATCAACAACTACTCTATACTTTTTTTCTCCTGATGGACCTGGTTTTTTTGGAACAATCCACAATGGGGAGTTATACGGACTCTTTGAAGGCCTTATTACACCATTGTTTAGAAGTTCTTTTATTTGTTTATCTACTTCGCCCCGTAGGTTGGTTGGGTAAGGATATGATTTTGTATATATCGGTTCTTCACTTGTTGTTCTAATTTCTGCTAATACAGTTGTGTCGATTGTCCCACTGTCGGAGACTGGTCCGAAAAGTTCCGAATATTTATTTATCATTTCCTTAACTTCATGTTCATAGGGGTTTTCTTGAATATTATTTATTTGTTTAGAGATATTTTGTTTTAGTGGCAGTACCACATCCTTGAGAGTTATTGTGTCATTTTTCCTATTTATGATTGCTCCCAATTCTTTGAGGGTATCATCGCCAATAATGCCATCAAAGGATTTTAAATTGGGTAATGTGAAGAAATCAAAATTATTTGTAATACCTATACTTCCGAAGAATGGTCCACGTAGTTTATGGGTTATATTTACTTGACCTGTGGCTGAGTGAACCTTAAAAGGAGACTGAAGTTTCTTTGAATTTTTTGAGAGTTTTTCGGAGACAAAGTTTTTATTAGCTCCCGTATCTACAAGGAACTTCGCGATATCCCCGTTCTTTAAAGTTAGTTCTAAATAGGGTAGGGTAGACAGGCGTCTGTCATAAAATTTATTTCCTCGTCCTCTGTTTGGACATTAAATAGTTTTTGGGATTTCTTAGGGATATTTGAAGAATAATTGGATGGCCTTACTATAGGCGTATTGTTCGGTCGATTCATATAGTTTATTCTTCGTGAGTGTATTGAAGGGTCTACCTCCATCGGGACTGCAGGCTTGGGTTGGGTTGGCCTAGGTGGAGGTAGCGCTTGAGTTTGAATATTTTTATTATAGATTTGATTTTTTTCGAACGAGTTTAATTCCCTTGGTACAAATACCTGTTTTTGGTTCATTTGGTTTCTTTGCGTTTGGCTTATGCTACCTATATTCCTTGGGTAGATTGAATAGTTTCTTAAGTTAATGTTTTGTATTTCAAGACAGGAAGTGTATGCTTCGGGTAAGTTCTTGGGTCGTTGGATGACTAGCATCCTGGATAGTTCACCGTTTAGGCCTCTGATGAATACGTCAAGGGCTCGGTTCCTATAAGTTTCTAGTAGCACGCTACTTGTTTCTCTGGAATAGTCCTGTCCCTTTATTTTATTGATTATCAAAGATAATTGGTGATTAATTCGAGCATAGAACTGCTCTACGCTAAAGTGCTTTTGAGATAAGGATCCTAGTTCGTGTTCTAGGGTCCTTAGGTCGCGTTTGTCTGCGTAGTGCAGTGACAAACAACTCTTGATTGTCCCCCAGTCGTCATCAAATATATTATATGATATTAAGGCCGTATCCGCAGGACCTTTCACTTTTTGCCTAATGTGCCGTAAGATGGCTCTATAGAGTGGCTTCGTCCTTACCACCTCATAGTCCTGTAAAATAGATTCTACATTGTGGATCCAGGAGATAAATTGGATTGGGTCTCCTTCGAATGTCGGTAGGTTCTTTACACTATCAGGCAATCTGCTAATTTCGGCTAGGTCTGCCTCTGTTAAGTGAATAAGGTTATTTGGGTTAGCGCTTTCGCTGTGTGGGTTGACTCTAGCTTCTAATTGATTTATTCTATTGCTTAATATCTTAGCTTGCTCGATTTGCGCGTTTATAGCGCCTGTCAAGTGTGTGATTGCTTCTTGTACTTGTTCCATACTGAGGCTCACCAGTTTTTACAATTTTTTCTATTGCTAATTGTTATAATCTTGCTCTTATTACAATTTATTTTAAATTGCTCAATACATAAATTTGATTACAAAAAGGTGAATAACTTAATTTTAATTCTTACAACAGTATCGGGAGTATCAGCTTCTGCATCCTGATTTCGGGCGGTCCACTTGTTCCTTTTTGAGGTGTTTTATTCCGCTACTTGGGAGTGGATGACGTCACAGTTCAGGCTTTGATTGTTGTCTTGGTGGTTTTGCACTTTTGTCTACACAGTTGAATATGCTGCGAGAATAATTTTCTCAGTTGCACAGTTCTTATTGTCGTATTAAAGTCACTTTGAGCACTTGGCAGCTTTTCTACGTTGATTCCTTCTTGTTTAGGGGCAACAATAGTTTTTATTAATGCACAGTTTTGAGTCTCTTTGAGCACGTTTTTAGATAACAGCAGTTTTGTTAAGCTGCTTAGTTACTTACACGCGGATAACAGAAGTTTTATTAATGTGCGATTAGAGTTACTTTAAACACTTTGTTTAGATAACAGCAGTTTCCTAACGCTGTTTTTTTCTGCTCGCGGGCAACAACAATTTTATCAATGCGCGATTTAGAGTTTTCTAACGCTGCTTTTTTCAACCGATATAGACAATTTAAATTCTCGGGCGCCAGTTAATAGTTGCCACCAAACAATAAAGACACGCTCATTTGAATTGTCAAGTTGAACTCCAAATTATTTTATTCAATACATTTCTTTTTATACAAAATTTTTGCTTATTACTATAAACTTACATATGTACGAATTCTTACTTACTAGTACTTAATTCTATATACTTTATAATGCTAACGTAAGCAATAATATAGCGAAACAGTAAACCTCAGTTTGTTCAAGAAACGGCTTACATTGCGGTGGCACGACTTCCGCTCTGGTTTAGTGCCGACGAAATGTGCTGTTGTTGTAATTTTTGGAATTTAACTTTATTGAGCAACATTCTCGTCAGTATACTCGTATTTTGCTAGCTACGACAACTTTGTTGTTGTATATTTCGTTAGCTATGCTACCTGTGATAACTGCTATGCTAGCTGTGATAACTTGTATGTATATGTTTTAACAATTTGTTGTATTGTTAATTTTCCCGCGTCATTTGTTTAAGCATAGGCAGTTTGTATGCCGTATGTTTATATTCTTTCGTAATAGAGAGAGAGTTTGAATTGAAAAAAAGTTGTTTTTCTCTTATGTATATTTTATACGTAATCAAATATGCACTTTTACATAGATTCTATTAGAACGGCCGTCTAATATGGATTATAAAAATATGTGAGTATATAAATATATATTTTGCGCTTGGCAATTATACATACATATTGATGTATGTTATTTGTATCATGTAGGTGTATACATATATTTTTGCACTAAATATATGTATATGCCTATATGTATGTATGTACCTTTTTTTGTTCTGTTTTTATTTTTTAGTTTATCTTTTGAAATATTTCTTTCTCAATTTTTGTATGCAGTCCTGCTTATTACTTTATTAAGCATAAGGGGTGCTGCCGGAAATTGGTCATAAATATTTGAATTTTTGATTTATTGGAGTTGGACCAAAGTAAGTACATATATCTATTTAAGGATATATATATGTAAGTATGTGTACATGTAATGATATAGAATATATGTACTTGATTAAAATGCGGTCATTTGAATTTTACAGGGTAGTACAGCCGTAAATAACCAGTTTGGGTACCGATTTTCGCTAAGTTTAAAACTAGGAAAACCGTACTATACTTATGTATATATGTATGTACATATGTGCATATGCTAAATATGAAATGAAATGAATACGCTCACTTTGATGTGGGTTTAACGTGTGTATGTATGCCTTGCCCCTTTTCTTGCCAATTCCTTTTGTGTTCTTCCCTGGTCTTACAGCTGCCTGACTTCTTGTGCGTATTGTTGTTTGTATGTAAGTTTTTAAGTTCGCGCCCGTATGTTTGTTGTATTTCTATATTTTTATTTTGGGGTTTCGCGCCCGGTTTAGTGTTTTTTGTTTTTTTTTTTTTTGTTGGTGCTTTAGTTTTTCGCGCCCGATTTATCGTTTGTTCTTAGGTTTCGCGCGTTTTTGTTTGTTGAAATTGTTTTGTTTATTTTTTTTTTTTGTTTTTAGCACACTGAGCTCTTTGGGCTTGCTTTTCTGTTTTTGTTTTCTTGCAGTTGCATTTATTTTTTGTAAATATGTTGTATTTTTAGGTATATTTTTTTTGTTTGGCACACTACACTTTTGTTTTTCAATCTTAGCGCTTTTTTGTTTGTTTGTCTATTTGTTGTACATGTTACAAATGTATGTAAAGTTATTAGTTATTTTTTTATTGTCACTTCACCGCACTTGATTTATTTAAATCTTTTGGCAAACGTCTAATGTCTATATGTTTTCTGTTCGCAGACCTCTTTTGATTGTTTAGTATTGTTTTTATTAGGGTCACTGCACTTGTATTTTTTTTTTGTTTTTTGTATGTTTATTGTGGTTTTTGCTTCACCACAGTGCCTTTCAGTGAGGCTCGAAGGACCATGTTTAAAGGTATTTTCACTACTTCACTCACCTCCACTTTATCAACAAATAAAAAAGTGTACTTTAGATTATAGTTAAAATGATTTTAATTGATCTGGTATTATACATCTCCGTTTCCCATTAAATATATTTATTTTAAAAATGTATAATACATATGTTGAAATAAAAGCACTCGATACTCCACAAGACGCTGTCCATATGAAGCAGCGAGTGACGATCGTTATGCGAATGTGTCCCGGTGGTTGCTGATGTATCGATGATGCGATGTAGCGCTCTGGATTGCTGACGGATCGAATTGATGTAGATCGTGGTCGAGTTGTGGTTGCGAAAAACGAATATTTGGAAAAAAACCGAGTTTTTGCAACGTGTCTATTTGAAAGTTTGAGCGAGTGTAAATTGTAGCGTGAGATCGATGACGAAAAACGTATGCTGATGTGCGAACTGTATGTAGCGAAGTGACCTGCTATTTCCTTGTCCATCCTTTTCGCAGAGTGGGTTGGTTTACTGATGTGGTGAGTTGTATTTTAGTGTCATCTGCTGTGGTGAACTGAGCTGATTTGTTAAGGTGCGCCAGTTTTTCTGGGTAGAGTGGGCGGATGCTTAACTCATTTAAACACTACATTTTAATATAAGATTGTGAAATTTTTCCAAATTCACTGTCATTATGGTTATGTGGCAACTCCAATAACTTCAAAACGGTTTATTAGCATAAATATGTATAGTTCATATTTTTACGCAACTTGGTATCGATTGCTTAATGCATCTGTACTAAAAAATCGATTCTACACCTTAATATAATTTTGTGAAATTTTTCCAAATGCACTGTCGTTATGGCTATATGACAACTCCAATAACCTCAAAACGGTTAATTAGCATAAATATGTATAGTTCATATTTTTACGCAACTTGGTATCGAGTGCTTAATGTATATGTACTAAAAAATCGATTATACACCTTAATATAAGATTGTGAAATTTTTCCAAATACATTGTCGTTATGGCTACATGACATCTCCAATAACTTCAAAACAGCCAATTAGCATAAATATGTATAGTTCATATTTTTGCGCAACTTGGTATCGATTGCTTAGTGCATATGAACTAAAAAATCGATTCTACACCTTAATATAAGATTGTGAAATTTTTCCAAATACATTGTCGTTATGGCTATATGACATCTCCAATAACCTCAAAACGGTTAATTAGCATAAATATGTATAGTTCATATTTTTACGCAACTTGGTATCGATTGCTTAGTGCATATGTACTAAAAAATCGATTCTACACCTTAATATAAGATTGTGAAATTTTTCCAAATACACTGTCGTTATGGCTATATGACAACTCCAATAACCTCAAAACAGCTAATTAGCATAAATATGTATAGTTCATATTTTTACGCAACTTGGTATCGATTGCTTAGTGCATGTGTACTAAAAAATCGATTCTACACCTTAATATAAGATTGTGAAATTTTTCCAAATACACTGTCGTTATGGCTATATGACAACTCCAATAACCTCAAAACAGCTAATTAGCATAAATATGTATAGTTCATATTTTTACGCAACTTGGTATCGATTGCTTAATGTATATGTACTAAAAAATCGATTCTACACCTTAATATAAGATTGTGAAATTTTTCCAAATACACTGTCGTTACGGCTATATGACATCTCCAATAACCTCAAAACAGCTAATTAGCATAAATATGTATAGTTCATATTTTTACGCAACTTGGTATCGATTGCTTAGTGCATATGTACTAAAAAATGGATTCTACACCTTAATATAAGATTGTGAAATTTTTCCAAATACACTGTCGTTACGGCTATATGACATCTCCAATAACCTCAAAACAGCTAATTAGCATAAATATGTATAGTTCATATTTTTACGCAACTTGGTATCGATTGCTTAATGTATATGTACTACAAAATCGATTCTACACCTTAATATAAGATTGTAAAATTTTACCAAATACACTGTCGTTATGGCTATATGGCAACTCCAATAAAAGTTCATATTTTTGCGCAACTTGGTATCGATTACTTAGTGCATATGTACTAAAAAATCGATTCAACACCTTAATATAAGATTGTGAAATTTTTCCAAATGCACTGTCTTTATGGCTATATGACATCTCCAATAACCTCAAAACGGTTAATTAGCATAAATATGTACAGTTCATATTTTTACGCAACTTGGTATCGACTGCTTAATGTATATGTACTAAAAAATGGATTCTACACCTTAATATAAGATTGTGAAATATTTCCAAATACACTGTCGTTATGGCTATATGACATCTCCAATAACCTCAAAATAATTAGCATAAATATGTACAGTTCATATTTTTACGCAACTTGGTATCGAGTGCTTAATGTATATGTACTAAAAAATCGATTCTACACCTTAATATAAGATTGTGAAATTTTTCCAAATACACTGTCGTTATGGCTATATGACAACTCCAATAACCTCAAAACGGTTAATTAGCATATATGTATAGTTCATATTTTTACGCAGCTTGGTATCGATTGCTTAGTGCATGTGTACTAAAAAATCGATTCTACGCCTTAATATAAGATTGTGAAATTTTTCCAAATACACTGTCGTTATGGCTATATGACAACTCCAATAACCTCAAAACGGTTAATTAGCATAAATATGTATAGTTCATATTTTTACGCAACTTGGTATCGAGTGCTTAGTGCATATGTACTAAAATATCGATTCTACACCTTAATATAAGATTGTGAAATTTTTCCAAATACACTGTCGTTATGGCTATATGACATCTCCAATAACCTCAAAACGGTTAATTAGCATAAATATGTATAGTTCATATTTTTACGCAACTTGGTATCGATTGCTTAGTGCATATGTACTAAAAAATCGATTCTACACCTTAATATAAGATTGTGAAATTTTTCCAAATACACTGTCGTTATGGCTATATGACAACTCCAATAACCTCAAAACGGTTAATTAGCATAAATATGTATAGTTCATATTTTTACGCAACTTGGTATCGATTACTTAGTGCATATGTACTAAAAAATCGATTCTACACCTTAATATAAGATTGTGAAATTTTTCCAAATACACTGTCGTTATGGCTATGTGACAACTCAAAACGGTTAATTAGCATAAATATGTATAGTTCATATTTTTACGCAACTTGGTATCGTCTACTTAGTGCATATGTACTAAAAAATCGATTCTACACCTTAATATAAGATTGTGAAATTTTTCCAAATACACTGTCGTTATGGCTATATGACAACTCCAATAACCTCAAAACAGCTAATTAGCATAAATATGTATAGTTCATATTTTTACGCAACTTGGTATCGATTGCTTAGTGCATATGGACTAAAAAATCGATTCTACACCTTAATATAAGATTGTGAAATTTTTCCAAATACACTGTCGTTATGGCTATATGACAACTCCAATAACCTCAAAACGGTTAATTAGCATAAATATGTATAGTTCATATTTTTACGCAACTTGGTATAGATTGCTTAGTGCATATGTACTAAAAAATCGATTCTACACCTTAATATAAGATTGTGAAATTTTTCCAAATACACTGTCGTTATGGCTATATGACAACTCCAATAACCTCAAAACGGTTAATTAGCATAAATATGTATAGTTCATATTTTCACGCAACTTGGTATCGATTGCTTAGTGCATATGTACTAAAAAATCGATTCTACACCTTAATATAAGATTGTGAAATTTTTCCAAATACACTGTCGTTATGGCTATATGACAACTCCAATAACCTCAAAACGGTTAATTAGCATAAATATGTATAGTTCATATTTTTACGCAACTTGGTATCGATTGCTTAGTGCATCTGTACTAAAAAATCGATTCTACACCTTATCATAAGATTGTGAAATTTTTCCAAATACACTGTCGTTATGGCTATATGACAACTCCAATAACCTCAAAACAGCTAATTAGCATAAATATGTATAGTTAATACTTTTACGCAACTTGGTGTCGATTGCTAAGTGCATATGTACTAAAAAATCGATTCTACACCTTAATATAAGATTGTCAAATTTTTCCAAATACACTGTCGTTATGGCTATATGACAACTCCAATAACCTCAAAACAGCTAATTAGCATAAATATGTATAGTTCATATTTTTACGCAACTTGGTATCGAGTGCTTAATGTATATGTACTATAAAATGGATTCTACACCTTAATATAAGATTGTGAAATTTTTCCAAATACACTGTCGTTATGGCTATATGACAACTCCAATAACCTCAAAACAGCTATTTAGCATAAATATATATAGTTCATATTTTTACGCAACTTCGTATCGAGTGCTTAGTGCATATGTACTACAAAATCGATTCTACACCTTAATATAAGATTGTGAAATTTTTCCAAATACACTGTCGTTATGGCTATATGACAACTCCAATAACCTCAATACAGCTAATTAGCATAAATATGTATAGTTCATATTTTTACGCAACTTGGTATCGGTTACTTAGTGCATATGTACTAAAAAATCGATTCTACACCTTAATATAAGATTGTGAAATTTTTCCAAATACACTGTCGTTATGGCTATATGACATCTCCAATAACCTCAAAACAGCTAATTAGCATAAATATGTATAGTTCATATTTTTACGCAACTTGGTATCGGTTGCTTAGTGCATATGTACTAAAAAATGGATTCTACACCTTAATATAAGATTGTGAAATTTTTCCAAATACACTGTCGTTATGGCTATATGACAACTCCAATAACCTCAAAACAGCTAATTAGCATAAATATGTATAGTTCATATTTTTACGCAACTTGGTATCGATTGCTTAGTGCATATGTACTAAAAAATCGATTCTACACCTTAATATAAGATTGTGAAATTTTTCCAAATACACTGTCGTTATGGCTATATGACAACTCCAATAACCTCAAAACGGTTAATTAGCATAAATATGTATAGTTCATATTTTTACGCAACTTGGTATCGGTTACTTAGTGCATATGTACTAAAAAATCGATGCCACACCTTAATATAAGATTGTGAAATTTTTCCAAATACACTGTCGTTATGGCTATATGACAACTCCAATAACCTCAAAACAGCTAATTAGCATAAATATGTATAGTTCATATTTTTACGCAACTTGGTATCGATTACTTAGTGCATATGTACTAAAAAATCGATTCTACACCTTAATATAAGATTGTGAAATTTTTCCAAATACACTGTCGTTACGGCTATATGACATCTCCAATAACCTCAAAACGGTTAATTAGCATAAATATGTATAGTTCATATTTTTACGCAACTTGGTATCGATTGCTTAGTGCATATGTACTAAAAAATCGGTTCTACACCTTAATATAAGATTGTGAAATTTTTCCAAATACACTGTCGTTATGGCTATATGACAACTCCAATAACCTCAAAACGGTTAATTAGCATAAATATGTATAGTTCATATTTTTACGCAACTTGGTATCGATTGCTTAATGTATATGTACTAAAAAATCGATTCTACACCTTAATATAAGATTGTGAAATTTTTCCAAATACACTGTCGTTATGGCTATATGACAACTCCAATAACCTCAAAACGGTTAATTAGCATAAATATGTATAGTTCATATTTTTACGCAACTTGGTATCGATTGCTTAGTGCATATGTACTAAAAAATCGATTCTACACCTTAATATAAGATTGTGAAATTTTTCCAAATACACTGTCGTTATGGCTATATGACAACTCCAATAACCTCAAAACAGCTAATTAGCATAAATATGTATAGTTCATATTTTTACGCAACTTGGTATCGATTGCTTAGTGCATATGGACTAAAAAATCGATTCTACACCTTAATATAAGATTGTGAAATTTTTCCAAATACACTGTCGTTATGGCTATATGACAACTCCAGTAACCTCAAAACGGTTAATTAGCATAAATATGTATAGTTCATATTTTTACGCAACTTGGTATCGATTACTTAGTGCATATGTACTAAAAAATCGATTCTACACCTTAATATAAGATTGTGAAATTTTTCCAAATACACTGTCGTTATGGCTATAAAACAACTCCAATAACCTCAAAACGGTTAATTAGCATAAATATGTATAGTTCATATTTTTACGCAACTTGGTATAGATTACTTAGTGCATATGTACTAAAAAATCGATTCTACACCTTAATATAAGATTGTGAAATTTTTCCAAATACACTGTCGTTATGGCTATATGACAACTCCAATAAGCTCAAAACGGCTAATTATCATAAATATGTATAGTTCATATTTTAACGCAACTTGGTATCGATTGCTTAGTGCATGTGTACTAAAAAATCGATTCTACACCTTAATATAAGATTGTAAAATTTTTCCAAATACACTGTCGTTATGGCTATTTGACAACTCCAATAACCTCAAAACGGTTAATTAGCATAAATATGTATAGTTCATATTTTTACTCAACTTGGTATCGATTGCTTAGTGCATGTGTACTAAAAAATCGATTCTACACCTTAATATAAGATTGTGAAATTTTTCCAAATACACTGTCGTTATGGCTATATGACAACTCCAATAACCTCAAAACGGTTAATTAGCATAAATATGTATAGTTCATATTTTTACGCAACTTGGTATAGATTGCTTAGTGCATATGTACTAAAAAATCGGTTCTACACCTTAATATAAGATTGTGAAATTTTTCCAAATGCACTGTCGTTATGGCTATATGACAACTCCAATAACCTTAAAACTGCTAATTATCATAAATATGTATAGTTCATATTTTAACGCAACTTGGTATCGATTGCTAAGTGCATGTGTACTAAAAAATAGATTCTACACCTTAATATAAGATTGTGAAATTTTTCCAAATACACTGTCGTTATGGCTATATGGCAACTCCAATAACCTCAAAACAGCTAATTAGCATAAATATGTATAGTTCATATTTTTACGCAACTTGGTATCGATTGCTTAGTGCATATGTACTAAAAAATCGATTCTACATCTAAATATAAGATTGTGAAATTTTTCCAAATGCACTGTCGTTATGGCTATATGACAACTCCAATAACCTCAAAACGGTTAATTAGCATAAATATGTATAGTTCATATTTTTACGCAACTTGGTATCGATTGCTTAGTGCATATGTACTAAAAAATCGATTCTACACCTTAATATAAGATTGTGAAATTTTTCCAAATACACTGTCGTTATGGCTATATGGCAACTCCAATAACCTCAAAACAGCTAATTAGCATAAATATGTATAGTTCATATTTTTACGCAACTTGGTATCGATTGCTTAGTGCATATGTACTAAAAAATCGATTCTACACCTTAATATAAGATTGTGAAATTTTTCCAAATACACTGTCGTTATGGCTATATGACAACTCCAATAACCTCAAAACGGTTAATAAGCATAAATATGTATAGTTCATATTTTTACGCAACTTGGTATCGATTGCTTAGTGCATATGTACTAAAAAATCGATTCTACACCTTAATATAAGATTGTGAAATTTTTCCAAATACACTGTCGTTATGGCTATATGACAACTCCAATAACCTCAAAACGGTTAATTAGCATAAATATGTATAGTTCATATTTTTACGCAACTTGGTATCGATTGCTTAGTGCATATGTACTAAAAAAGCGATTCTACACCTAAATATAAGATTGTGAAATTTTTCCAATTGCACTGTTGTTGTGGCTATATGACAACTCCAATAACCTCAAAACGGTTAATTAGCATAAATATGTATAGTTCATATTTTTACGCAACTGGGTATCGATTGCTAAGTGCATATGTACTAAAAAATCGATTCTACGCCTTATTATAAGTTTGTGAATTTTTTCCAAATACACGGTCGTTATGGCTATATGACAACTCCAATAACCTCAAAACGGATAATTAGCATAAATATATATAGTTCATATTTTTACGCAACTTGGTATAGATTGCTTAGTGCATATGTACTACAAAATCGATTCTACACCTTAATATAAGATTGTGAAATTTTTCCAAATACACTGTCGTTATGGCTATATGACAACTCTTATAATCTCAAAACGGTTAATTAGCATAAATATGTATAGTTCATATTTTTACGCAACTTGGTATCGATTGCTTAGTGCATATGTACTAAAAAATCGATTCTACACCTTAATATAAGATTGTGAAATTTTTCCAAATACACTGTCGTTATGGCTATATGACAACTCCAATAACCTCAAAACGGTTAATTAGCATAAATATGTATAGTTCATATTTTTACGCAACTTGGTATAGATTGCTTAGTGCATATGTACTAAAAAATCGATTCTACACCTTAATATAAGATTGTGAAATTTTTCCAAATACACTGTCGTTATGGCTATATGACATCTCCAATAACCTCAAAACAGCTAATTAGTATAAATTTGTATAGTTCATATTTTTACGCAACTTGGTATCGATTGCTTAGTGCATATGTACTAAAAAATCGATTCTACACCTTAATATAAGATTGTGAAATTTTTCCAAATACACTGTCGTTATGGCTATATGACAACTCCAATAACCTCAAAACGGTTAATTAGCATAAATATGTATAGTTCATATTTTTACGCAACTTAGTATCGATTGCTTAGTGCATATGTACTAAAAAATCGATTCTACACCTTAATATAAGATTGTGAAATTTTTCCAAATACACTGTCGTTATGGCTATATGACATCTCCAATAACCTCAAAACAGCTAATTATCATAAATATGTATAGTTCATATTTTTACGCATCTTGGTATAGATTGCTTAGTGCATATGGACTAAAAAATCGATTCTCCGCCTTAATATAAGATTGTGAAATTTTTCCAAATACACTGTCGTTATGGCTATATGACAACTCCAATAACCTCAAAACGGTTAATTAGCATAAATATGTATAGTTCATATTTTTACGCAACTTGGTATAGATTGCTTAGTGCATATGTACTAAAAAATCGATTCTACACCTTAATATAAGATTGTGAAATTTTTCCAAATACACTGTCGTTATGGCTATATGACAACTCCAATAACCTCAAAAGGGTTAATTATCATAAATATGTATAGTTCTTATTTTTACGCAACTTGGTATCGATTGCTAAGTGCATATGTACTAAAAAATGGATTCTACACCTTAATATAAGATTGTGAAATTTTTCCAAATACACTGTCGTTATGGCTATATGACAACTCCAATAACCTCAAAACGGTTAATTAGCATAAATATGTATAGTTCATATTTTTACGCAACTTGGTATCGATTGCTTAGTGCATATGTACTAAAAAATCGATTCTACACCTTAATATAAGATTGTGAAATTTTTCCAAATACACTGTCGTTATGGCTATATGACAACTCCAATAACCTCAAAACGGTTAATTAGCATAAATATGTATAGTTCATATTTTTACGCAACTTGGTATCGATTGCTTAGTGCATATGTACTAAAAAATCGATTCTACACCTTAATATAAGATTGTGAAGTTTTTCCAAATACACTGTCGTTATGGCTATATGACAACTCCAATAACCTCAAAACGGTTAATTAGCATAAATATGTATAGTTCATATTTTTACGCAACTTGGTATCGATTGCTTAGTGCATATGTACTAAAAAATCGATTCTACACCTTAATATAAGATTGTGAAATTTTTCCAAATACACTGTCGTTATGGCTATATGACAACTCCAATAACCTCAAAACGGCTAATTAGCATAAATATGTATAGTTCATATTTTTACGCAACTTGGTATCGATTGCTTAGTGCATATGTACTAAAAAATCGATTCTACACCTTAATATAAGATTGTGAAATTTTTCCAAATACACTGTCGTTATGGCTATATGACAACTCCAATAACCTCAAAACGGTTAATTAGCATAAATATGTATAGTTCATATTTTTACGCAACTTGGTATAGATTGCTTAGTGCATCTGTACTAAAAAATCGATTCTACACCTTAATATAAGATTGTGAAATTTTTCCAAATACACTGTCGTTATGGCTATATGACAACTCCAATAACCTCAAAACGGTTAGTTAGCATAAATATGTATAGTTCATATTTTTACGCAACTTGGTATCGATTGCTTAGTGCATATGTACTAAAAAATCGATTCTACACCTTAATATAAGATTGTGAAATTTTTCCAAATACACTGTCGTTATGGCTATATGACAACTCCAATAACCTCAAAACGGTTAATTAGCATAAATATGTATAGTTCATATTTTTACGCAACTTGGTATCGATTTCTTAGTGCATATGTACTACAAAATCGATTCTACACCTTAATATAAGATTGTGAAATTTTTCCAAATACACTGTCGTTATGGCTATATGACCAATAACCTCAAAACGGTTAATTAGCATAAATATATATAGTTCATATTTTTACGCAACTTGGTATCGATTGCTTAGTGCATCTGTACTAAAAAATCGATTCTACACCTTAATATAAGATTGTGAAATTTTTCCAAATACACTGTCGTTATGGCTATATGACAACTCCAATAACCCCAAAAAAGCTAATTAGCATAAATATGTAAAGTTCATATTTTTACGCAACTTGGTATCGATTGCTTAGTGCATCTGTACTAAAAAATCGATTCTACACCTTAATATAAGATTGTGAAATTTTTCCAAATACACTGTCGTTATGGCTATATGACAACTCCAATAACCTCAAAACGGTTAATTAGCATAAATATGTATAGTTCATATTTTTACGCAACTTGGTATCGACTGCTTAGTGTATATGTACTACAAAATCGATTCTACACCTTAATATAAGATTGTGAAATTTTTCCAAATACACTGTCGTTATGGCTATATGACAACTCCAATAACCTCAAAACGGTTAATTAGCATAAATATGTATAGTTCATATTTTTACGCAACTTGGTATCGATTGCTTAGTGCATATGTACTAAAAAATCGATTCTACACCTTAATATAAGATTGTGAAATTTTTCCAAATACACTGTCGTTATGGCTATATGACAACTCCAATAACCTCAAAACGGTTAATTAGCATAAATATGTATAGTTCATATTTTTACGCAACTTGGTATCGATTGCTAAGTGCATATGTACTAAAAAATCGATTCTACATCTTAATATAAGGTTGTGAAATTTTTCCAAATACACTGTCGTTATGGCTATATGACAACTCCAATAACCTCAAAATGGTTAATTAGCATAAATATGTATAATTCATATTTTTACGCAGATTGGTATTGTTTGCTTTGTGAATATGTACTAAAAAATGGATTCTACACCTTAATATAAGATTGTGAAATTTTTCCAAATACACTGTCGTTATGGCTATATGACAACTCCAATAACCTCAAAATGGTTAATTAGCATAAATATGTATAATTCATATTTTTACGCAACTTGGTATCGGTTACTTAGTGCATCTGTACTAAAAGATCGATTCTACACCTTAATATAAGATTGTGAAATTTTTCCAAATACACTGTCGTTATGGCTATATGACAACTCCAATAACCTCAAAACGGTTAATTAGCATAAATATGTATAGTTCATATTTTTACGCAACTTGGTATCGATTGCATAGTGCATATGTACTAAAAAATGTATTCTACACCTTAATATAAGATTGTGAAATTTTTCCAAATACACTGTCGTTATGGCTATATGACAACTCCAATAACCTCAAAACGGTTAATTAGCATAAATATGTATAGTTCATATTTCTACGCAACTTGGTATCGATTGCTTAGTGCATATGTACTAAAAAATCGATTCTACACCTTAATATAAGATTGTGAAATTTTTCCAAATACACTGTCGTTATGGCTATATGACAACTCCAATAACCTCAAAACGGTTAATTAGCATAAATATGTATAGTTCATATTTTTACGCAACTTGGTATCGATTGCTTAGTGCATATGTACTAAAAAATCGATTCTACACCTTAATATAAGATTGTGAAATTTTTCCAAATACACTGTCGTTACGGCTATATGACATCTCCAATAACCTCAAAACGGCTAATTAGCATAAATATGTATAGTTCATATTTTTACGCAACTTGGTATCGATTGCTTAATGTATATG
This sequence comes from Bactrocera dorsalis, assembly GCF_023373825.1. Classification (NCBI taxonomy): domain Eukaryota; kingdom Metazoa; phylum Arthropoda; class Insecta; order Diptera; family Tephritidae; genus Bactrocera; species Bactrocera dorsalis. Next base: position 64,109 of record NW_026038115.1, read on the forward strand.
TACTAAAAAATGGATTCTACACCTTAATATAAGATTGTGAAATTTTTCCAAATACACTGTCGTTATGGCTATATGACAACTCCAATAACCTCAAAACGGTTAATTAGCATAAATATGTATAGTTCATATTTTTACGCAACTTGGTATCGATTGCTTAGTGCATATGTACTAAAAAATCGATTCTACACCTTAATATAAGATTGTGAAATTTTTCCAAATACACTGTCGTTATGGCTATATGACAACTCCAATAACCTCAAAACGGTTAATTAGCATAAATATGTATAGTTCATATTTTTACACAACTTGGTATAGATTGCTTAGTGCATTTGTACTAAAAAATCGATTCTACACCTTAATATAAGATTGTGAAATTTTTCCAAATACACTGTCCTTATGGCTATATGACAACTCCAATAACCTCAAAACGGTTAATTAGCATAAATATGTATAGTTCATATTTTTACGCAACTTGGTATCGATTGCTTAGTGCATATGTACTAAAAAATCGATTCTACACCTTAATATAAGATTGTGAAATTTTTCCAAATACACTGTCGTTACGGCTATATGACATCTCCAATAACCTCAAAACGGTTAATTAGCATAAATATGTATAGTTCATATTTTTACGCAACTTGGTATCGATTGCTTAGTGCATATGTACTAAAAAATCGATTCTACACCTTAATATAAGATTGTGAAATTTTTCCAAATACACTGTCGTTATGGCTATATGACAACTCCAATAACCTCAAAACGGTTAATTAGCATAAATATGTATAGTTCATATTTTTACGCAACTTGGTATCGATTGCTTAGTGCATATGGACTAAAAAATCGATTCTACACCTTAATATAAGATTGTGAAATTTTTCCAAATACACTGTCGTTATGGCTATATGACAACTCCAATAACCTCAAAAGGGTTAATTAGCATAAATATGTATAGTTCATATTTTTACGCAACTTGGTATCGATTGCTTAGTGCATATGGACTAAAAAATCGATTCTACACCTTAATATAAGATTGTGAAATTTTTCCAAATACACTGTCGTTATGGCTATATGACATCTCCAATAACCTCAAAACAGCTAATTAGCATAAATATGTATAGTTAATATATTTACGCAACTTGGTATCGATTGCTAAGTGCATATGTACTAAAAAATCGATTCTACACCTTAATATAAGGTTGTGAAATTTTTCCAAATACACTGTCGTTATGGCTATATGACAACTCCAATAACCTCAAAATGGTTAATTAGCATAAATATGTATAATTCATATTTTTACGGAACTTGGTATCGGTTACTTAGTGCATCTGTACTAAAAGATCGATTCTACACCTTAATATAAGATTGTGAAATTTTTCCAAATGAACTGTCGTTATGGCTGTATGACAACTCCAATAACCTCAATACAGCTAATTAGCATAAATATGTATAGTTCATATTTTTGCGCAACTTGGTATAGATTGCTTAGTGCATATGTACTAAAAAATGGATTCTACGCCTTAATATAAGATTGTGAAATTTTTCCAAATACACTGTCGTTATGGCTATATGACAACTCCAAAAACCTCAAAACGGTTAATTAGCATAAATATGTATAGTTCATATTTTTACGCAACTTGGTATCGATTGCTTAGTGCACATGTACTAAAAAATCGATTCTACACCTTAATATAAGATTGTGAAATTTTTTCCAAATACACTGTCGTTGTGGCTATATGACAACTCCAATAACCTCAAAACAGCTAATTAGCATAAATATGTATAGTTCATATTTTTATGCAACTTGGTATCGATTGTTTAGTGCATATGGACTAAAAAATCGATTCTACACCTTAATATAAGATTGTGAAATTTTTCCAAATACACTGTCGTTATGGCTATATGACAACTCCAATAACCTCAAAACGGTTAATTAGCATAAATATGTATAGTTCATATTTTTACGCAACTTGGTATCGATTGCTTAGTGCATATGTACTAAAAAATCGATTCTACACCTTAATATAAGATTGTGAAATTTTTGGAAATACACTGTCGTTATGGCTATATGACAACTCCAATAACCTCAAAACGGTTAATTAGCATAAATATGTATAGTTCATATTTTTACGCAACTTGGTATAGATTGCTTAGTGCATATGTACTAAAAAATCGATTCTACACCTTAATATAAGATTGTGAAATTTTTCCAAATACACTGTCGTTATGGCTATATGACAACTCCAATAAACTCAAAACGGTTAATTAGCATAAATATGTATAGTTCATATTTTTACGCAACTTGGTATCGATTGCTTAGTGCATATGTACTAAAAAATCGATTCTACACCTTAATATAAGATTGTGAAATTTTTCCAAATACACTGTCGTTATGGCTATATGACAACTCCAATAACCTCAAAACGGTTAATTAGCATAAATATGTATAGTTCATATTTTTACGCAACTTGGTATCGATTGCTTAGTGCATATGTACTAAAAAATCGATTCTACACCTTAATATAAGATTGTGAAATTTTTCCAAATGCACTGTCGTTATGGCTATATGACAACTCCAATAACCTCAAAACAGCTAATTAGCATAAATATGTATAGTTCATATTTTTACGCAACTTGGTATCGATTGCTTAGTGCATATGTACTAAAAAATCGATTCTACACCTTAATATAAGATTGTGAAATTTTTCCAAATACACTGTCGTTATGGCTATATGACAACTCCAATAACCTCAAAACGGTTAATTAGCATAAATATGTATAGTTCATATTTTTACGCAACTTGGTATCGATTGCTTAGTGCATATGTACTAAAAAATCGATTCTAGACCTTAATATAAGATTGTGAAATTTTTCCAAATACACTGTCGTTATGGCTATATGACAACTCCAATAACCTCAAAACGGTTAATTAGCATAAATATGTACAGTTCATATTTTTACGCAACTTGGTATAGATTGCTTAGTGCATATGTACTAAAAAATAGATTCTACACCTTAATATAAGATTGTGAAATTTTTCCAAATACACTGTCGTTATGGCTATATGACAACTCCAATAACCTCAAAACGGTCAATTAGCATAAATATGTATAGTTCATATTTTTACGCAACTTGGTATCGATTGCTTAGTGCATATGTACTAAAAAATCGATTCTACGCCTCAATATAAGATTGTGAAATTTTTCCAAATACACTGTCGTTGTGGCTATATGACATCTCCAATAACCTCAAGACGGTTAATTCGCATAAATATGTATAGTTCATATTTTTACGCAACTTGGTATCGATTGCTTAGTGCATATGTACTAAAAAATCGATTCTACGCCTCAATATAAGATTGTGAAATTTTTCCAAATACACTGTCGTTATGGCTATATGACAACTCCAATAACCTCAAAACGGTTAATTAGCATAAATATGTATAGTTCATATTTTTACGCAACTTGGTATAGATTGCTTAGTGCATCTGTACTAAAAGATCGATGCTACACCTTAATATAAGATTGTGAAATTTTTCCAAATACACTGTCGTTATGGCTATATGACACCTCCAATAACCTCAAAACGGTTAATTAGCATAAATATGTATAGTTCATATTTTCACGCAACTTGGTATCGATTGCTTAGTGCATATGTACTAAAAAATCGATTCTACACCTTAATATAAGATTGTGAAATTTTTCCAAATACACTGTCGTTATGGCTATATGACAACTCCAATGACCTCAAAACGGTTAATTAGCATAAATATGTATAGTTCATATTTTTACGCAACTTGGTATCGATTGCTTAGTGCATATGTACTAAAAAATCGATTCTACACCTTAATATAAGATTGTGAAATTTTTCCAAATACACTGTCGTTATGGCTATATGACAACTCCAATAACCTCAAAACGGTTAATTAGCATAAATATGTATAGTTCATATTTTTACGCAACTTGGTATCGATTGCTTAGTGCATATGTACTAAAAAATCGATTCTACACCTTAATATAAGATTGTGAAATTTTTCCAAATACACTGTCGTTATGGCTATATGACAACTCCAATAACCTCAAAACGGTTAATTAGCATAAATATGTATAGTTCATATTTTTACGCAACTTGGTATCGATTGCTTAGTGCATATGTACTAAAAAATCGATTCTACACCTTAATATAAGATTGTGAAATTTTTCCAAATACACTGTCGTTACGGCTATATGACAACTCCAATAACCTCAAAACGGTTAATTAGCATAAATATATATAGTTCATATTTTTACGCAACTTGGTATCGGTTACTTAGTGCATATGTACTAAAAAATCGATTCTACACCTTAATATAAGATTGTGAAATTTTTCCAAATACACTGTCGTTATGGCTATATGACAACTGCAATAACCTCAAAACGGTTAATTAGCATAAATATGTATAGTTCGTATTTTTACGCAGCTTGGTATCGATTACATTGTGCATATGTACTAAAAAATCGATTCTACACCTTAATATAAGATTGTGAAATTTTTCCAAATACACTATCGTTATGGCTATATGATAACTCCAATAACCTAAAAACGGCTAATTTGCATATATATGTATAGTTCATATTTTTACACAACTTGGTATCGATTTCTTAGTGCATATGTACTACAAAATCGATTATACACCTTAATATAAGATTGTGAAATTTTTCCAAATACACTGTCGTTATGGCTATATGACATCTCCAATAACCTCAAAACGGTTAATTAGCATAAATATGTATAGTTCATATTTTTACGCAACTTGGTATCGATTTCTTAGTGCATATGTACTGCAAAATCGATTCTACACCTTAATATAAGATTGTGAAATTTTTCCAAATACACTGTCGTTATGGCTATATGACAACTCCAATAACCTCAAAACGGTTAATTAGCATAAATATGTATAGTTCATATTTTTACGCAACTTGGTATCGATTGCTTAGTGCATATGTACTAAAAAATCGATTCTACACCTTAATATAAGATTGTGAAATTTTTCCAAATACACTGTCGTTATGGCTATATGACAACTCCAATAACCTCAAAACGGTTAATCAGCATAAATATGTATAGTTCATATTTTTACGAAACTTGGTATCGATTGCTTAGTGCATCTGTACTAAAAAATCGATTCCACACCTTAATATAAGATTGTGAAATTTTTCCAAATACACTGTCGTTACGGCTATATGACAACCTCAAAACGGTTAATTAGCATAAATATGTATAGTTCATATTTTTACGCAACTTGGTATCGGTTACTTAGTGCATGTGTACTAAAAAATCGATTCCACACCTTAATATAAGATTGTGAAATTTTTCCAAATACACTGTCGTTATGGCTGTATGACAACTCCAATAACCTCAAAACGGTTAATTAGCATAAATATGTATAGTTCATATTTTTACGCAACTAAGTTTCGGTTGCTTATTGCATATGTACTAAAAAATCGATTCTACACCTTAATATAAGATTGTGAAATTTTTCCAAATTTACTGTCGTTACGGCTGTATGACATCTCCAATAACCTCAAAACGGTTAATTAGCATAAATATATATAGTTCATATTTTTACGCAACTTGGTATCGATTTCTTAGTGCATATGTACTAAAAAATCGATTCTACACCTTAATATAAGATTGTGAAATTTTTCCAAATACACTGTCGTTATGGCTATATGACAACCTCGAAACGGTTCATTAGCATAAATATGTATAGTTCATATTTTTACGCAACTTGGTATCGATTGCTTAGTGCATATGTACTAAAAAATCGATTCTACACCTTAATATAAGATTGTGAAATTTTTCCAAATACACTGTCGTTATGGCTATATGACAACCTCGAAACGGTTCATTAGCATAAATATGTATAGTTCATATTTTTACGAAACTTGGTATAGATTGCTTAGTGCATATGTACTTAAAAAATGTATTCTACACCTTAATATAAGATTGTGAAATTTTTCCAAATACACTGTCGTTATGGCTATATGACAACTCCAATAACCTCAAAACGGTTAATTAGCATAAATATGTATAGTTCATATTTTTACGCAACTTGGTATCGATTGCTTAGTGCATATGCACTAAAAAATCGATTCTACACCTTAATATAAGATTGTGAAATTTTTCCAAATACACTGTCGTTATGGCTATATGACATCTCCAATAACCTCGAAACGGTTAATTAGCATAAATATGTATAGTTCATATTTTTACGCAACTTGGTATCGATTGCTTAGTGCATATGTACTAAAAAATGGATTCTACACCTTAATATAAGATTGTGAAATTTTTCCAAATACACTGTCGTTATGGCTATATGACAACTCCAATAACCTCAAAACGGTTAATTAGCATGAATATATATAGTTCATATTTTAACGCAACTTGGTATAGATTGCTTAGTGCATATGTACCAAAAAATGGATTCTACACCTTAATATAAGATTGTGAAATTTTTCCAAATACACTGTCGTTATGGCTATATGACAACCTCAAAACGGTTAATTAGCATAAATATGTATAGTTCATATTTTTACGCAACTTGGTATCGATTGCTTAGTGCATATGTACTAAAAAATCGATTATACACCTTAATATAAGATTGTGAAATTTTTCCAAATACACTGTCGTTATGGCTATATGACATCTCCAATAACCTCAAAACGGTTAATTAGCATAAATATGTATAGTTCATATTTTTACGCAACTTGGTATAGATTGCTTAGTGCATATGTACTAAAAAATCGATTCTACACCTTAATATAAGATTGTGAAATTTTTCCAAATACACTGTCGTTATGGCTATATGACAACCTCGAAACGGTTAATTAGCATAAATATGTATAGTTCATATTTTTACGAAACTTGGTATAGATTGCTTAGTGCATATGTACTAAAAAATCGATTCTACACCTTAATATAAGATTGTGAAATTTTTCCAAATACACTGTCGTTATGGCTATATGACATCTCCAATAACCTCAAAACGGTTAATTAGCATAAATATGTATAGTTCGTATTTTTACGCAACTTGGTTTAGTTTGCTTAGTGCATATGTACTACTAAATCGATTCCACACCTTAATATAAGATTGTGAAATTTTTCCAAATACACTGTCGTTATGGCTATATGACAACCTCAAAACGGTTAATTAGCATAAATCTGTATAGTTCATATTTTTACGCAACTTGGTATCGATTGCGTAGTGCATGTGTACTTACAAATCGATTCTACACCTTAATATAAGAGTGTGAAATTTTTCCAAATACACTGTCGTTATGGCTATATGACAACTCCAATAACCTCAAAACGGTTAATTAGCATAAATATGTATAGTTCATATTTTTACGAAACTTGGTATAGATTGCTTAGTGCATATGTACTAAAAAATCGATTCTACACCTTAATATAAGATTGTGAAATTTTTCCAAATACACTGTCGTTATGGCTATATGACAACTCCAATAACCTCAAAACGGTTAATTAGCATAAATATGTATAGTTCATATTTTTACGCAACTTGGTATCGATTGCTTAGTGCATATGTACTAAAAAATGGATTCTACACCTTAATATAAGATTGTGAAATTTTTCCAAATACACTGTCGTTATGGCTATATGACAACTCCAATAACCTCAAAACGGTTAATTAGCATAAATATGTATAGTTCATATTTTTACGCAACTTGGTATCGATTGCTTATTGTATATGTACTAAAAAATGTATTCTACACCTTAATATAATATAGTGAAATATTTCAAAATACACTGTCGTTATGGCTATATGAAAACAACAATAACCTCAAAACGGCTAATTAGCATAAATATGTATAGTTCATATTTTTACGCAACTTGGTATAGATTGCTTAGTGCATCTGTACTAAAAAATCGATTCCACACCTTAATATAAGATTGTGAAATTTTTCCAAATACACTGTCGTTATGGCTATATGACAACCTCAAAACGGTTAATTAGCATAAATATGTATAGTTCATATTTTTACGCAACTTGGTATCGATTGCTTAGTGCAAATGTACTAAAAAATCGATTCTACACCTTAATATAAGATTGTGAAATTTTTCCAAATACACTGTCGTTATGGCTATATGACAACTCCAATAACCTCAAAACGGTTAATTAGCATAAATATGTATAGTTCATATTTTTACGCAACTTGGTATCGATTGCTTAGTGCATATGTACTAAAAAATCGATTCTACACCTTAATATAAGATTGTGAAATTTTTCCAAATACACTGTCGTTATGGCTATATGACAACTCCAATAACCTCAAAACGGTTAATTAGCATAAATATGTATAGTTCATATTTTTACGCAACTTGGTATCGATTGCTTAGTGCATATGTACAAAAAAATCGATTCTACACCTTAATATAAGATTGTGAAATTTTTCCAAATACACTGTCGTTATGGCTATATGACAACTCCAATAACCTCAAAACGGTTAATTAGCATAAATATGTATAGTTCATATTTTTACGCAACTTGGTATCGATTGCTTAGTGCATATGTACTAAAAAATCGATTCTACGCCTTAATATAAGATTGTGAAATTTTTCCAAATACACTGTCGTTATGGCTATATGACAACTCCAATAACCTCAAAACGGTTAATTAGCATAAATATGTATAGTTCATATTTTTACGCAACTTGGTATCGATTGCTTAATGTATATGTACTAAAAAATCGATTCTACACCATAATATAAGATTGTGAAATTTTTCCAAATTCACTGTCGTTATGGCTATATGACAACTCCAATAACCTCAAAACAGCTAATTAGCACAAATATGTATAGTTCATATTTTTACGCAACTTGGTATCTATTGCGTGGTACAGATGTACTAAAAAATCGATTCTACACCTTAATATAAGATTGTGAAATTTTTCCAAATACACTGTCGTTATGGCTATATGACAACTCCAATAACCTCAAAACAGCTAATTAGCATAAATATGTATAGTTCATATTTTTACGCAACTTGGTATCGATTGCTTAGTGCATATGTACTAAAAAATCGATTCTACACCTTAATATAAGATTGTGAAATTTTTCCAAATACACTGTCGTTATGGCTATATGACAACTCCAATAACCTCAAAACGGTTAATTAGCATAAATATGTATAGTTCATATTTTTACGCAACTTGGTATCGATTGCTTAGTGCATATGTACTAAAAAATCGATTCTCCGCCTTAATATAAGATTGTGAAATTTTTCCAAATACACTGTCGTTATGGCTATATGACAACTCCAATAACCTCAAAACGGTTAATTAGCATAAATATGTATAGTTCATATTTTTATGCAACTTGGTATCGGTTACTTAGTGCATATGTACTAAAAAATCGATTCTACACCTTAATATAAGATAGGGAAATTTTTCCAAATGCACTGTCGTTATGGCTATATGATAACTCAAATAACTTCAAAACGGCTAACTAGCATAAATATTCATAGTTCATATTTTTACGCAACTTGTTATCGATTGCTTAGTGCATATGTACTAACAAATCGATTCTACACCTTAATATAAGATTGTGAAATTTTTCCAAATACACCGTCGTTATGGCTACATGATAACTCACTTTACCTCAAAACGGTTAATTAGCATAAATATGTATAGTTCATATTTTTACGCAACTTGGTATCGATTGCTTAGTGCATATGTACCAAAAAATCTATTCTACAACTTAATATAAGATTGAGGAATTTTTTTCAAATACACTGTCGTTATGGCTATATGACAACTCCAATAACATCAAAACGGTTAATTAGCATAAATATGTATAGTTCATATTTTTACGCAACTTGGTATCGATTGCTTAGTGCATATGTACTAAAAAATCGATTCTACACCTTAATATAAGATTGTGAAATTTTTCCAAATACACTGTCGTTATGGCTATATGACAACTCCAATAACCTCAAAACGGTTAATTAGCATAAATATGTATAGTTCATATTTTTACGCAACTTGGTATCGATTGCTTAGTGCATATGTACTAAAAAATCGATTCTACACCTTAATATAAGATTGTGAAATTTTTCCAAATACACTGTCGTTATGGCTATATGACAACTCCAATAACCTCAAAACGGTTAATTAGCATAAATATGTATAGTTCATATTTTTACGCAACTTGGTATCGATTGCTTAGTGCATATGTACTAAAAAATCGATTCTACACCTTAATATAAGATTGTGAAATTTTTCCAAATACACTGTCGTTACGGCTATATGACAACTCCAATAACCTCAAAACGGTTAATTAGCATAAATATGTATAGTTCATATTTTTACGCAACTTGGTATAGATTGCTTAGTGCATATGTACTAAAAAATCGATTCTACACCTTAATATAAGATTGTGAAATTTTTCCAAATACACTGTCGTTATGGCTATATGACAACTCCAATAACCTCAAAACGGTTAATTAGCATAAATATATATATTTCATATTTTTACGCAACTTGGTATCGATTGCTTAGTGCATATGTACTAAAAAATCGATTCTACGCCTTAATATAAGATTGTGAAATTTTTCCAAATACACTGTCGTTATGGCTATATGACAACTCCAATAACCTCAAAACGGTTAATTAGCATAAATATGTATAGTTCATATTTTTACGCAACTTGGTATCGATTGCTTAGTGCATTTGTACTAAAAAATGGATTCTACACCTTAATATAAGATTGTGAAATTTTTCCAAATACACTGTCGTTATGGCTATATGACAACTCCAATAACCTCAAAACGGTTAATTAGCATAAATATGTATAGTTCATATTTTTACGCAACTTGGTATCGATTGCTTAGTGCATATGTACTAAAAAATCGATTCTACACCTTAATATAAGATTGTGAAATTTTTCCAAATACACTGTCGTTATGGCTATATGACAACTCCAATAACCTCAAAACGGTTAATTAGCATAAATATGTATAGTTCATATTTTTACGCAACTTGGTATCGATTGCTTAGTGCATATGTACTAAAAAATCGATTCTACACCTTAATATAAGATTGTGAAATTTTTCCAAATACACTGTCGTTATGGCTATATGACAACTCCAATAACCTTAAAACGGCTAATAAGCATAAATATGTATAGTTCATATTTTTGCGCAACTTGGTATCGATTGCTTAGTGCATCTGTACTAAAAAATCGATTCTACACCTTAATATAAGATTGTGAAATTTTTCCAAATACACTGTCGTTATGGCTATATGACATCTCCAATAACCTCAAAACGGTTAATTAGCATAAATATGTATAGTTCATATTTTTACGCAACTTGGTATAGATTGCTTAGTGCATATGTACTTAAAAATCGATTCTACACCTTAATATAAGATTGTGAAATTTGTCCAAATAAAGTGTCGTTATGGCTATATGACAACTCCAATAACCTCAAAACGGTTAATTAGCATAAATATGTATAGTTCATATTTTTACGCAACTTGGTATAGATTGCTTAGTGCATCTGTACTAAAAAATCGATTCTACACCTTAATATAAGATCGTGAAATTTTTCCAAATACACTGTCGTTATGGCTATATGACATCTCCAATAACCTCAAAACAGCTAATTAGCATAAATATGTATAGTTAATATTTTTACGCAACTTGGTATCGATTGCTAAGTGCATATGTACTAAAAAATCGATTCTACACCTTAATATAAGATTGTGAAATTTTTCCAAATACACTGTCGTTATGGCTATATGACATCTCCAATAACCTCAAAACGGTTAATTAGCATAAATATGTATAGTTCATATTTTTACGCAACTGGGTATCGATTGCTTAATGCATCTGTACTAAAAAATCGATTCTACACCTTAATATAAGATTGTGAAATTTTTCCAAATACACTGTCGTTATGGCTATATGACATCTCCAATAACCTCGAAACGGTTAATTAGCATAAATATGTATAGTTCATATTTTTACGCAAGTTGGTATCGATTGCTTAGTGCATATGTACTAAAAAATCGATTCTACACCTTAATATAAGATTGTGAAATTTTTCCAAATACACTGTCGTTATGGCTACATGACAACTCCAATAACCTCAAAACGGTTAATTAGCATAAATATGTATAGTTCATATTTTAACGCAACTTGGTATAGATTACTTAGTGTATGTGTACCAAAAAATCGGTTCTACACCTTAATATAAGATTGTGAAATTTTTCCAAATACACTGTCGTTATGGCTATATGACAACTCCAATAACCTCAAAACAGCTAATTAGCATAAATATGTATAGTTCATATTTTTACGCAACTTGGTATCGATTGCTTAGTGCATATGTACTAAAAAATCGATTCTACACCTTAATATAAGATTGTGAAATTTTTCCAAATACACTGTCGTTATGGCTATATGACAACTCCAATAACCTCAAAACGGTTAATTAGCATAAATATGTATAGTTCATATTTTTACGCAACTTGGTATCGATTGCTTAGTGCATATGTACTAAAAAATCGATTCTACACCTTAATATAAGATTGTGAAATTTTTCCAAATACACTGTCGTTATGGCTATATGACAACTCCAATAACCTCAAAACGGTTAATTAGCATAAATATGTATAGTTCATATTTTTACGCAACTTGGTATCGATTGCTTAGTGCATATGTACTAAAATA
>NW_026038116.1:0-76184 GCF_023373825.1 Bactrocera dorsalis
AAATATGAGCAATACATATTTATGCTAATTAACCGTTTTGAGGTTATTGGAGTTGTCATATAGCCATAACGACAGTGTATTTGGAAAAATTTCACAATCTTATATTAAGGTGTAAAATCGATCTTTTAGTACGTATGCACTAAACAATCTGTACCAAGATGCGTAAAAATATGAACTATACATATTTATGCTAATTAGCTGTTTTGGGGTTATTGGAGATGTCATATAGCCATAATGACAGTGTATTTGGAAAAATTTCACAATCTTATATTAAGGTGTGGAATCGATTTTTTAGTACATATGCACTAAGTAGCCGATACCAAGTTGCGTAAAAATATGAACTATACATAATTATGCTAATTAAACCGTTTGATGTTATTGGAGAAGTCATATAGCCGTAACGACAGTGTATTTGGAAAAATATCACAATCTTATATTAAGGTGTATAATCTATTTTATAGTACATCTGGAGTAACAAATCGAGACCAAGTTGCGTAAAAATATGAACTAGACATATTTATGCTAATTAGCTGTTTTGAGGTTTTTGGAGTTATCATATAGCCATAACGACAGTGTATTTGGAAAAATTTCACAATCTTATATTAAGGTGTAGAATCGATTTTTTAGTACATATGAACTAAGCAATCTATACCAAGTTGCGTAAAAATATGAACTATACATATTTATGCTAATTAGCTGTTTTGAGGTTATTGGAGATGTCATATAGCCATAACGACAGTGTATTTGGAAAAATTTCACAATCTTATATTAAGGTGTAGAATCGATTTTTTAGTACAGATGCACTAAGCAATCGATACCAAGTTGCGTAAAAATATGAACTATTTATATTTATGCTAATTAACCCTTTGAGGTTATTGGAGTTGTCATATAGCCATAACGACAGTGTATTTGGAAAAATTTCACAATCTTATATTAAGGTGTAGAATCCATTTTTTAGTACATATACATTAAGTAACCGATACCAAGTTGCGTAAAAATATGAACTATACATATTTATGCTAATTAACCGTTTTGAGGTTATTGGAGTTCCCATATAGCCATAACGACAGTGTATTTGGAAAAATTTCACAATCTTATGTTAAGGTGTAGAATCCATTTTTTAAGTACATATGCATTAAGCAATCTATACCAAGTTGCGTAAAAATATGAACTATACATATTTATGCTAATTAACCGTTTTGAGGTTATTGGAGTTGTCATATAGCCATAACGACAGTGTATTTGGAAAAATTTCACAATCTTATATTAAGGTGTAGAATCCATTTTTTAGTACATATACATTAAGCAATCGATACCAAGTTGCGTAAAAATATGAACTTTACAAATTTATACTAATTAGCTGTTTTGAGGTTATTGGAGTTGTCATATAGCCATAACGACAGTGTATTTGGAAAAATTTCACAATCTTATATTAAGGTGTAGAATCCATTTTTTAAGTACATATGCATTAAGCAATCTATACCAAGTTGCGTAAAAATATGAACTATACATATTTATGCTAATTAACCGTTTTGAGGTTATTGGAGTTGTCATATAGCCATAACGACAGTAAATTTGGAAAAATTTCACAATCTTATATTAAGGTGTAGAATCCATTTTTTAGTACATATACATTAAGCAATCGATACCAAGTTGCGTAAAAATATGAACTATACATATTTATGCTAATTAGCTGTTTTGAGGTTATTGGAGTTGTCATATAGCCATAACGACAGTGTATTTGGAAAAATTTCACAATCTTATATTAAGGTGTAGAATCCATTTTTTAGTACATATACATTAAGCAATCGATACCAAGTTGCGTAAAAATATGAACTATACATATTTATGCTAATTAGCTGTTTTGAGGTTATTGGAGTTGTCATATAGCCATAACGACAGTAAATTTGGAAAAATTACACAATTTTATATTAAGGTGTAGAATCGATTGTGTGGTACATATGCACTAAGCAATCTATACCAAGTTGCGTAAAAATATGAACTATACATATTTATGCTAATTAGCTGTTTTGAGGTTATTGGAGTTGTCATATAGCCATAACGACAGTGTATTTGGAAAAATTTCACAATCTTATATTAAGGTGTAGAATCGATTTTTTAGTACATATGCACTAAGCAATCGATACCAAGTTGCGTAAAAATATGAACTATATATATTTATGCTAATTAACCGTTTTGAGGTTATTGGAGTTGTCATATAGCCATAACGACAGTGTATTTGGAAAAATTTCACAATCTTATATTAAGGTGTAGAATCGATTTTTTAGTACATTTGCACTAAGAAACCGATACCAAGTTGCGTAAAAATATGAACTTTACATATTTATGCTAATTAACCGTTTTGAGGTTATTGGAGTTGTTATACAACCGTAACGATAGTGTATTTGGAAAAATTTCACAATCTTATATTAAGGTGTAGAATCGATTTTTTAGTACAGATGCACTAAGCAATCTATACCAATTTGCGTGAAAATATGAACTATACATATTTATGCTAATTAGCCTTTTTGAAGTTATTGGAGTTGTCAAATAACCATAATGACAGTGAATTTGGAAAAATTTCACAATCTTATATTAAGGTGTAGAATCGATTTTTTAGTACATATGCACTAAGTAACCGACACCAAGTTGCAGAAAAATATGAACTTTACAAATTTATACTAATTAGCTCTTTTGAGGTTATTGGAGATGTCATATAGCCGTAACGACAGTGTATTTGGAAAAATTTCACAATCTTATATTAAGGTGTAGAATCTATTTTTTAGTCCATATGCACTAAGCAATCGATTCCAAGTTGCGTAAAAATATGAACTATACATATTTATGCTTATTAACCATTTTGAGGTTATTGGAGATGTCATATAGCCATAACGACAGTAAATTTGGAAAAATTTCACAATCTTATATTAAGGTATAGAATCGATTTTTTAGTACATATGCACTAAGTAACCGATACCAAGTTGCGTAAAAATATGAACTTAACAAATTTATACTAATTAGCTGTTTTGAGGATATTGGAGTTCCCATATAGCAGTCGAACATTTCAAAGCGCCTTAACATGTCTGCTATATATTGATGCTGGTCAACCTCAATTGTACCCCGTACCTTGTTTCTTTGGACCCGCATACCAAGAACTGATGCAACTTCACCAAGGTCCTTCATTTTAAATCGTGATGACAACTCTTCCTTCAATTTGTTGACAAACAATCTGCTCTATTTGAAAACAGAAGCACGTCGTCAACATATAACGCCAGATAAAGTTTTTTCGTTCGCCTCTTATGCGATAGTACACGCACTGATCAACCTCACTTCGTGTCAAACCAATGCTTAATAAAGCGTCATTGAACTTGTCGTTCCACAACCGGCTTGACTGTTTCAGACCATAGAGTGATTTTTGTAATTTGCATACACGCCCTGACCCATCGTTGAATCCATCTGGCTGAGTCATATAGATGTCGTCATGTAATTCAGTATTTAGAAATGCGGTAATCGCATCCATTTGATGGATAATTAAATTTTATTTAGCTGACAGTGCAAGCAAAAATCTTAGCGACGTATATCTGACTACAGGAGCAAATGTTTCCTCATAGTCGACACCATACTTTTGATTGCATCCCTTTACAACCAGTCTAGCCTTTCGACGCACAAACTGACCATTTGCATCCACTTTAGTTTTGAATACCCATCTACATTTAATGGCCTTTTTACCAGGTGGCAATTCAGTCAAACACCACGTTTTATTAATTCGAAGGGAATCCATTTCTGCCTGAGCGGCTGCTTTCCATTCATCTGAATAAGTACTGCCCATCGCTTCTTGTATAGTATTGGGGTCACACGAGACAAAATCAACTGCGGAAAAATTATAATCCTGTCTCTTACCTGCGACTCTCTTAGAACGCCTCAACATATTTTCTTGCGCGTCTTCTGCTGTTTCAGAATCATTTGCGTTTTCATGGACAGGGGAATGGCTGTTGAATTTAATTTGATTAACTTCAACATCTGCACTGTGCTTCTTTTGCTGTTGATCTACATTCGATAATTCCTGATTTTTATTAATTTCATTATCTTCTGCTGAATTATGAATGTTGCGTAATTTATTTTCAGGGGAATCGCTGTTTGACTTGACTTGATTAACCACAATATCATCACTATGATTACTTTGCTGTTCATCTGAATCATTTTCAGATGGAATTTCGAAAATGTAGTTGTTCCTTTTTTCGTCTTTGTTATGCGCTTCGATAAAGCTAACATGACGGCTTATTACAATTTTTTTGGTTTTATTATTGTGCAAGCGGTATGCTTTGGTAGCCGCACAATATCCCAACATAACACACTCGACGGACTTACTATCTAGCTTTTTGCGTTTTTCACGTGGTATGTGACACATAGCTTTACAACCAAACACTCTCATGTGTTTCAAACTTGGTTTTTTTTTTGTCCATAGTTCCACTGGAGTTTTCGAATTAGATTTAAAGGGTACACGATTTAATATATAAGCTGCAGTGTTTGCAGCTTCTGCCCAAAATTTATGACTTAAACCCGAGTCTATTAGCATACAACGCACTTTCTCAATTATTGTTCGATTTTATCTTTCGGCTACACCATTTTGTTCAGGTGAATAGGGCGACGTGGTTTGGTGCACTATACCCGCTTGCGCTAATAAGTTTTTAAATTTTTCGTTGGTGTATTCGGTTCCATTATCCGAACGCAACACTTTAATTTTTCGCGACAAACTGATTCTCTACGAGATTTTTAAACTTTACGAATTCTGCAAAAACTTCCGATTTACTTTTTATTGACACTAAGAAAATTTTGTGAGAAAAATCGTCAATAAATGTAACTATATAACGAGAGTTAGAAAACGATTTTACCGAAAATGGTCCCATAACATCCGAATGTATTATGTCTAATAAACCTTCAGCACGTGTTTCACTGATTTTAAAAGATGCTCGCGATTGCTTTCCTTTTAAGCATGTAATGCACTTTTCATCGTTCATTTTTCCGAATTCTACGCCGTACGATGCATTTTTTACTTTACGCAAGTGTTCGTCGCATATATGTCCCATTCTTCTGTGCCATAATTCATGTTGTCGCGCAATGAATGTTTTATTTATTTGATTTTTAGACGAGATTTCACAATTTAGCCGGTATAGCCCATTTACTTCACATGCACTGGCAATTAACTTTTGTTCATTGTTGTAGATTTTACAATCATCATTCTCAAAAACAACTTTATTGCCGTATTTGGTCATTTGTCGAACCGACAACAAATTTGCACAAAGCTCCGGCACATATTCCACGTTTTTCACAACACTTTCATTTTTTGAATGTTTTGTTAACAACACCATGTTTATATCACCTTTTGATCTCACTGAAAAAGTTTTGTTATTTGCGATTAGAATGTTTTTATTTTGTACCGATTTTTCATTTACCATTATGTTATTATTTCTGGTCATGTGCGAAGTTGCGCCAGAATCAATGAACCAGTCATCTTGATGAATGTCATGTGTAAAGAGAGAAGCGAAAAGAACATTTTTTGTTTTATTAAACGTGCTGCCATCTCGTTTCGATTTGTTTGGGCATTGTTTTGCAAAATGACCTAATTGCTTACAAGAGTGGCACCGAAACTTTTTTTCTTTCGGTTTCCCTTTAGAATATAGAACATTTTCAGAAAATTTATGGTCAAATTTTACATCCGGCAGTAATAGGGTTTTAACACTATCGATCGTCAGCTTTTCCTTTGAATTTTCAACAGCCAGCACTAGAGCACGGAAATCGTCTGGTAGACCTGCTAACATCAATGATGCAGTGAGCTCTTCGTCAATGTTCAGTCCAGCATTTTGAACTTTTAGTGACGTCATTACTATGGAGTTGACATACTCTTGTGTGGATACGTAATCCGAGAGTTGGCATTGAACTAATTGTTTCAGGAGCTCCACCTTGCGTGTAAGACCAGTGTCCTCGTATGCAGAGAGTAACGCTGTCCACGCCTGCTTTGCGCTTTCTGCCGTTGCGATGTGTGAGAAATTATTTGGTTCTATCATCAGCGTAATTTCTGCTAATGCACGTTGATCGGAATCCAGTTCTTTTTCTGTAGACACTGCCGATAGCCCATTTTCAACTATCTTCCAGCAGTTTTTAATGATTAAATATGACTTCGCGTGCCGCTTCCGTACATCGAAATTTTCGCGACCTTTAAGTTTTTCGAATGGAAAAGTTAACGCGTTGGTTGCCATGCCAAAATCTATATCCGTAATTATCTAGCTCACAGTAATCAATCCGCGCTGGAAACCTTTTTCAAAGTTTACTTTTCATGCTTTTCTACTCGAACCGATATTATTTCGTGACTTATAGGCCCATAACCTGTTGTAAATTTAGTTTTATCTGGAAGCCGAACTAAAAACACGTCATCTTCAAGTGAACTTAAAACGGAAGTAAAGTATATTTTATTAAAGAATAATATGTCCGCTTATATGAGCACAGTTGCATTTAATAAGTATAAATGATCGTTCTATTTAATTTTCAACATATATTTATACTAATTAACCGTTTTGAGGTTATTGGAGTTGTCATATAGCCATAACGACAGTGTATTTGGAAAAATTTCACAATCTTATATTAAGGTGTAGAATCCATTTTTTAGTACATATACATTAAGTAACCGATACCAAGTTACGTAAAAATATGAACTATACATATTTATGCTAATTAGGCTTTTGGAATTTATTGGAGTTGTCATATAGCCATAACGACAGTGTATTCGGAAAAATTTCACAATCTTATATTAAGGTGTAGAATCGATTTTGTGGTACATATGCACTAAGTAATCTATACCAAGTTGCGTAAAAGTATGAACTATACATATTTATGCTAATTAACCGTTTTGCGGTTATTGGAGATGTCATATAGCCATAACGACAGTTTATTTGGAAAAAATTCACAATCTTATATTAAGGCGTAGAATCGATTTTTTAGTACATATGCACTAAGCAATCTATACCAAGCTGCGTAAAAATATGAACTATACATATTTATGCTAATTAGCTGTTTTGAGGTTATTGGAGATGTCATATAGCCATAACGACAGTGTATTTGGAAAAATTTCACAATCTTATATTAAGGTGTGGAATCGATTTTGTAGTACATATGCACTAAGAAATCTATACCAAGTTGCGTAAAAATATGAACTATACAAATTTATACTAATTAGCTGTTTTGAGGTTATTGGAGTTCCCATATAGCCGTAACGACAGTGCGTTTGAAAAAATTTCACAATCTTATATTAAGGTGTAGAATCGATTTTGTATTACATATGCACCAAGCAATCTATACCAAGTTGCGTAAAAATATGAACTATACATATTTATGCTAATTAACCGTTTTGAGGTTATTGGAGTTGTCATATAGCCATAACGACAGTGTATTTGGAAAAATTTCACAATCTTATATTAAGGTGTAGAATCGATTTTGTAGTACATATGCACTAAGTAACCGATACCAAGTTACGTAAAAATATGAACTATACATATTTATGCTAATTAGGCTTTTTGAATTTATTGGATTTGTCATATAGCCATAACGACAGTGTATTTGGAGAAATTTCACAATCTTATATTAAGGTGTAGAATCGATTTTTTAGTACAGATGCACTAAGCAATCTATATCAAGTTGCGTAAAAATATGAACTATACATATATATGCAAATTAGCCGTTTTAAGGTTATTGGAGTTATAATATAGCCATAACGACAGTGTATTTGGAAAAATTTAACAATATTAAGGCGGAGAATCGATATTTTAGTACACATGCACTAAGCAATCTATACCAAGTTGCGTAAAAATATGAACTATACATATTTATGCTAATTAGCTGTTTTGAGGTTATTGGAGTTGTCATATAGCCATAACGACAGTGTATTTGGAAAAATTTCACAATCTTATATTAAGGTGTAGAATCCATTTTGTAGTACATATGCACTAAGAAATCTATACCAAGTTGCGTAAAAATATGAACTATACATATTTATGCTAATTAGCTGTTTTGAGGTTATTGGAGATGTCATATAGCCATAACGACAGTGTATTTGGAAAAATTTCACAATCTTATATTAAGGTGTGGAATCGATTTTGTAGTACATATGCACTAAGAAATCTATACCAAGTTGCGTAAAAATATGAACTATACATATTTATGCTAATTAAATGTTTTGCGGTTATTGGAGATGTCATATAGCCATAACGACAGTGTATTTGGAAAAATTTCACAATCTTATATTAAGGCGTAGAATCGATTTTTTAGTACATATGCACTAAGCAATCTATACCAAGCTGCGTAAAAATATGAACTATACATATTTATGCTAATTAGCTGTTTTGAGGTTATTGGAGATGTCATATAGCCATAACGACAGTGTATTTGGAAAAATTTCACAATCTTATATTAAGGTGTAGAATCCATTTTTTAGTACACATGCACTAAGCAATCGATACCAAGTTGCGTAAAAATATGAACTATACATATTTATGCTAATTAACCGTTTTGAGGTTATTGGAGCTGTCATATATCCATAACGACAGTGTATTTGGAAAAATTTCACAATCTTATAATAAGGTTTGGAATCGATTTTGTAGTACATATGCACTAAGAAATCTATACCAAGTTGCGTAAAAATATGAACTATACATATTTATGCTAATTAGCTGTTTTCAGGTTATTGGAGATGTCATATAGCCATAACGACAGTGTATTTGCAAAAATTTCACAATCTTATATTAAGGTGTAGAATCCATTTTGTAGTACATATGCACTAAGAAAACTATACCAAGTTGCGTAAAAATATGAACTATACATATTTATGCTAATTAAATGTTTTGCGGTTATTGGAGATGTCATATAGCCATAACGACAGTTTATTTGGAAAAATTTCACAATCTTATATTAAGGCGTAGAATCGATTTTTTAGTACATATGCACTAAGCAATCTATACCAAGTTGCGTAAAAATATGAACTATACATATTTATGCTAATTAGCTGTTTTGAGGTTATTGGAGCTGTCATATAGCCATAACGACAGTGTATTTGGAAAAATTTCACAATCTTATGTTAAGGTGTAGAATCCATTTTTTAGTACACATGCACTAAGCAATCGATACCAAGTTGCGTAAAAATATGAACTATACATATTTATGCTAATTAACCGTTTTGAGGTTATTGGAGCTGTCATATAGCCATAACGACAGTGTATTTGGAAAAATTTCACAATCTTATATTAAGGTGTGGAATCGATTTTTTAGTACATATGCACTAAGTAACCGACACCAAGTTGCAGAAAAATATGAACTTTACAAATTTATACTAATTAACCGTTTTGAGGTTATTGGAGATGTCATATAGCCGCAAAGACAGTGTATTTGGAAAAATTTCACAATCTTATGTTAAGGTGTAGAATCCATTTTTTAGTACACATGCACTAAGCAATCGATACTAAGTTGCGTAAAAATATGAACTATACATATTTATGCTAATTAACCGTTTTGAGGTTATTGGAGCTGTCATATAGCCATAACGACAGTGTAT
This sequence comes from Bactrocera dorsalis, assembly GCF_023373825.1. Lineage (NCBI taxonomy): Eukaryota > Metazoa > Arthropoda > Insecta > Diptera > Tephritidae > Bactrocera > Bactrocera dorsalis. The sequence goes on from NW_026038116.1 coordinate 9,599, forward strand.
TTGGAAAAATTTCACAATCTTATATTAAGGTGTGGAATCGATTTTTTAGTACATATGCACTAAGTAACCGACACCAAGTTGCAGAAAAATATCAACTTTACATATTTATGCTAATTAGCTGTTTTGAGGTTATTGGAGCTGTCATATAGCCATAACGACAGTGTATTTGGAAAAATTTCACAATCTTATATTAAGGTGTAGAATCTATTTTTTAGTACACATGCACTAAGCAATCGATTCCAAGTTGCGTAAAAATATGAACTATACATATTTATGCTTATTAACCGTTTTGAGGTTATTGGAGATGTCATATAGCCATAACGACAGTGTATTTGGAAAAATTTCACAATCTTATATTAAGGTGTAGAATCGATTTTTTAGTACATATGCACTAAGTAACCGATACCAAGTTGCGTAAAAATATGAACTTAACAAATTTATACTAATTAGCTGTTTTGAGGATATTGGAGTTCCCATATAGCAGTCGAACATTTCAAAGCGCCTTAACATGTCTGCTATATATTGATGCTGGTCAACCTCAATTGTACCCCGTACCTTGTTTCTTTGGACCCGCATACCAAGAACTGATGCAACTTCACCAAGGTCCTTCATTTGAAATCGTGATGACAACTCTTCCTTCAATTTGTTCAAACAATCTGCTCTATTTGAAAACAGAAGCACGTCGTCAACGTATAACGCCAGATAAAGTTTTTCGTCGCCTCTTATGCGATAGTACACGCACTGATCAACCTCACTTCGTGTCAAACCAATGCTTAATAAAGCGTCATTGAACTTGTCGTTCCACAACCGGCTTGACTGTTTCAGACCATAGAGTGATTTTTGTAATTTGCATACACGCCCTGACCCATCGTTGAATCCATCTGGCTGAGTCATATAGATGTCGTCATGTAATTCAGTATTTAGAAATGCGGTAATCGCATCCATTTGATGGATAATTAAATTTTATTTAGCTGACAGTGCAAGCAAAAATCTTAGCGACGTATATCTGACTACAGGAGCAAATGTTTCCTCATAGTCGACACCATACTTTTGATTGCATCCCTTTACAACCAGTCTAGCCTTTCGACGCACAAACTGACCATTTGCATCCACTTTAGTTTTGAATACCCATCTACATTTAATGGCCTTTTTACCAGGTGGCAATTCAGTCAAACACCACGTTTTATTAATTCGAAGGGAATCCATTTCTGCCTGAGCGGCTGCTTTCCATTCATCTGAATAAGTACTGCCCATCGCTTCTTGTATAGTATTGGGGTCACACGAGACAAAATCAACTGCGGAAAAATTATAATCCTGTCTCTTACCTGCGACTCTCTTAGAACGCCTCAACATATTTTCTTGCGCGTCTTCTGCTGTTTCAGAATCATTTGCGTTTTCATGGACAGGGGAATGGCTGTTGAATTTAATTTGATTAACTTCAACATCTGCACTGTGCTTCTTTTGCTGTTGATCTACATTCGATAATTCCTGATTTTTATTAATTTCATTATCTTCTGCTGAATTATGAATGTTGCGTAATTTATTTTCAGGGGAATCGCTGTTTGACTTGACTTGATTAACCACAATATCATCACTATGATTACTTTGCTGTTCATCTGAATCATTTTCAGATGGAATTTCGAAAATGTAGTTGTTCCTTTTTTCGTCTTTGTTATGCGCTTCGATAAAGCTAACATGACGGCTTATTACAATTTTTTTGGTTTTATTATTGTACAAGCGGTATGCTTTGGTAGCCGCACAATATCCCAACATAACACACTCGACGGACTTACTATCTAGCTTTTTGCGTTTTTCACGTGGTATGTGACACATAGCTTTACAACCAAACACTCTCATGTGTTTCAAACTTGGTTTTTTTTTTTGTCCATAGTTCCACTGGAGTTTTCGAATTAGATTTAAAGGGTACACGATTTAATATATAAGCTGCAGTGTTTGCAGCTTCTGCCCAAAATTTATGACTTAAACCCGAGTCTATTAGCATACAACGCACTTTCTCAATTATTGTTCGATTTTATCTTTCGGCTACACCATTTTGTTCAGGTGAATAGGGCGACGTGGTTTGGTGCACTATACCCGCTTGCGCTAATAAGTTTTTAAATTTTTCGTTGGTGTATTCGGTTCCATTATCCGAACGCAACACTTTAATTTTTCGCGACAACTGATTCTCTACGAGATTTTTAAACTTTACGAATTCTGCAAAAACTTCCGATTTACTTTTTATTGACACTAAGAAAATTTTGTGAGAAAAATCGTCAATAAATGTAACTATATAACGAGAGTTAGAAAACGATTTTACCGAAAATGGTCCCATAACATCCGAATGTATTATGTCTAATAAACCTTCAGCACGTGTTTCACTGATTTTAAAAGATGCTCGCGATTGCTTTCCTTTTAAGCATGTAATGCACTTTTCATCGTTCATTTTTCCGAATTCTACGCCGTACGATGCATTTTTTACTTTACGCAAGTGTTCGTCGCATATATGTCCCATTCTTCTGTGCCATAATTCATGTTGTCGCGCAATGAATGTTTTATTTATTTGATTTTTAGACGAGATTTCACAATTTAGCCGGTATAGCCCATTTACTTCACATGCACTGGCAATTAACTTTTGTTCATTGTTGTAGATTTTACAATCATCATTCTCAAAAACAACTTTATTGCCGTATTTGGTCATTTGTCGAACCGACAACAAATTTGCACAAAGCTCCGGCACATATTCCACGTTTTTCACAACACTTTCATTTTTTGAATGTTTTGTTAACAACACCATGTTTATATCACCTTTTGATCTCACTGAAAAAGTTTTGTTATTTGCGATTAGAATGTTTTTATTTTGTACCGATTTTTCATTTACCATTATGTTATTATTTCTGGTCATGTGCGAAGTTGCGCCAGAATCAATGAACCAGTCATCTTGATGAATGTCATGTGTAAAGAGAGAAGCGAAAAGAACATTTTTTGTTTTATTAAACGTGCTGCCATCTCGTTTCGATTTGTTTGGGCATTGTTTTGCAAAATGACCTAATTGCTTACAAGAGTGGCACCGAAACTTTTTTTCTTTCGGTTTCCCTTTAGAATATAGAACATTTTCAGAAAATTTATGGTCAAATTTTACATCCGGCAGTAATAGGGTTTTAACACTATCGATCGTCAGCTTTTCCTTTGAATTTTCAACAGCCAGCACTAGAGCACGGAAATCGTCTGGTAGACCTGCTAACATCAATGATGCAGTGAGCTCTTCGTCAATGTTCAGTCCAGCATTTTGAACTTTTAGTGACGTCATTACTATGGAGTTGACATACTCTTGTGTGGATACGTAATCCGAGAGTTGGCATTGAACTAATTGTTTCAGGAGCTCCACCTTGCGTGTAAGACCAGTGTCCTCGTATGCAGAGAGTAACGCTGTCCACGCCTGCTTTGCGCTTTCTGCCGTTGCGATGTGTGAGAAATTATTTGGTTCTATCATCAGCGTAATTTCTGCTAATGCACGTTGATCGGAATCCAGTTCTTTTTCTGTAGACACTGCCGATAGCCCATTTTCAACTATCTTCCAGCAGTTTTTAATGATTAAATATGACTTCGCGTGCCGCTTCCGTACATCGAAATTTTCGCGACCTTTAAGTTTTTCGAATGGAAAAGTTAACGCGTTGGTTGCCATGCCAAAATCTATATTCGTAATTATCTAGCTCACAGTAATCAATCCGCGCTGGAAACCTTTTTCAAAGTTTACTTTTCATGCTTTTCTACTCGAACCGATATTATTTCGTGACTTATAGGCCCATAACCTGTTGTAAATTTAGTTTTATCTGGAAGCCGAACTAAAACACGTCATCTTCAAGTGAACTTAAAACGGAAGTAAAGTATATTTTATTAAAGAATAATATGTCCGCTTATATGAGCACAGTTGCATTTAATAAGTATAAATGATCGTTCTATTTAATTTTCAACATATATTTATGCTAATTAACCGTTTTGAGGTTATTGGAGTTGTCATATAGCCATAACGACAGTGTATTTGGAAAAATTTCACAATCTTATATTAAGGTGTAGAATCCATTTTTTAGTACATATACATTAAGTAACCGATACCAAGTGACGTAAAAATATGAACTATACATATTTATGCTAATTAGGCTTTTTGAATTTATTGGAGTTGTCATATAGTCATAACGACAGTGTATTCGGAAAAATTTCACAATCTTATATTAAGGTGTAGAATCGATTTTGTGGTACATATGCACTAAGAAATCTATACCAAGTTGCGTAAAAATATGAACTATACATATTTATGCTAATTAAATGTTTTGCGGTTATTGGAGATGTCATATAGCCATAACGACAGTGTATTTGGAAAAATTCCACAATCTTATATTAAGGTGTGGAATCGATTTTGTAGTACATATGCACTAAGAAAACTATACCAAGTTGCGTAAAAATATGAACTATACAAATTTATACTAATTAGCTGTTTTGAGGTTATTGGAGTTCCCATATAGCCGTAACGACAGTGCGTTTGAAAAAATTTCACAATCTTATATTAAGGTGTAGAATCGATTTTGTATTACATATGCACCAAGCAATCTATACCAAGTTGCGTAAAAATATGAACTATGCATATTTATGCTAATTAACCGTTTTGAGATTATTGGAGTTGTCAAATAGCCATAACGACAGTGTATTTGGGAAAAATTCACAATCTTATATTAAGGCGTAGAATCGATTTTTTAGTACATATGCACTAAGCAATCTATACCAAGCTGCGTAAAAATATGAGCTATACATATTTATGATAATTAACCGTTTTGAGGTTATTGGAGTTGTCATATAGCCATAACGACAGTAAATTTGGAAAAATTTCACAATCTTATATTAAGGTGTAGAATTGATCTTTTAGTACATATGCACTAAGCAATCTATACCAAGATGCGTAAAAATATGAACTATACATATATATGCAAATTAGCCGTTTTAAGGTTATTGGAGTTATAATATAGCCGTAACGACAGTGTATTTGGAAAAATTTCACAATATTAAGGCGGAGAATCGATATTTTAGTACACATGCACTAAGCAATCTATACCAAGTTGCGTAAAAATATGAGCAATACATATTTATGCTAATTAATCGTTTTGAGGTTATCGGAGTTGTCATATAGCCATAACGACAGTGTATTTGGAAAAATTTCACAATCTTATATTAAGGTGTAGAATCGATCTTTTAGTACATATGCTCTAAGCAATCTATACCAAGATGCGTAAAAATATGAGCTATACATATATATGCAAATTAGCCGTTTTAAGGTTATTGGAGTTATAATATAGCCGTAACGACAGTGCATTTGGAAAAATTTCACAATATTAAGGCGGAGAATCGATATTTTAGTACACATGCACTAAGCAATCTATACCAAGTTGCGTAAAAATATGAACTATACATATTTATGCTAATTACCCGTTTTGAGGTTATTGGAGTTGTCATATAGCCATAACGACTGTGTATTTGGAAAAATTTCACAATCTTATATTAAGGTGTAGAATCCATTTTGTAGTACATATGCACTAAGAAATCTATACCAAGTTGCGTAAAAATATCAACTATACATATTTATGCTAATTAGCTGTTTTGAGGTTATTGGAGATGTCATATAGCCATAACGACAGTGTATTTGGAAAAATTTCACAATCTTATATTAAGGTGTGGAATCGATTTTGTAGTACATATGCACTAAGAAATCTATACCAAGTTGCGTAAAAATATGAACTATACATATTTATGCTAATTAGCTGTTTTGGGGTTATTGGAGATGTCATATAGCCATAACGACAGTGTATTTGGAAAAATTTCACAATCTTATATTAAGGTGTGGAATCGATTTTTTAGTACATATGCACTAAGAAATCTATACCAAGTTGCGTAAAAATATGAACTATACATATTTATGCTAATTAACCGTTTTGAGGTTATTGGAGTTGTCATATAGCCATAACGACAGTGTATTTGGAAAAATTTCACAATCTTATATTAAGGTGTAGAATCGATTTTATAGTACATATGGAGTAAGAAATCGATACCAAGTTGCGTAAAAATATGAACTATACATATTTATGCTAATTAGCTGTTTTGAGGTTATTGGAGATGTCATATAGCCATAACGACAGTGTATTTGGAGAAATTTCACAATCTTATATTAAGGTGTGGAATCGATTTTTTAGTACAGATGCACTAAGCAATCTATACCAAGTTGCGTAAAAATATGAACTATATATATTTATGCTAATTAACCGTTTTGAGGTTATTGGAGTTGTCATATAGCCATAACGACAGTGTATTTGGAAAAATTTCACAATCTTATATTAACGTGTAGAATCCATTTTTTAGTACATATACATTAAGTAACCGATACCAAGTTAAGTAAAAATATGAACTATACATATTTATGCTAATTAGGCTTTTTGAATTTATTGGAGTTGTCATATAGCCATAACGACAGTGTATTTGGAAAAATTTCACAATCTTATATTAAGGTGTAGAATCCATTTTTTAAGTACATATGCATTAAGCAATCTATACCAAGTTGCGTAAAAATATGAACTATACATATTTATGCTAATTAACCGTTTTGAGGTTTTTGGAGTTATCATATAGCCTTAACGACAGTAAATTTGGAAAAATTACACAATCTTATATTAAGGTGTAGAATCCATTTTTTAGTACATATACATTAAGCAATCTATACCAAGTTGCGTAAAAATATGAACTTTACAAATTTATACTAATTAGCTGTTTTGAGGTTATTGGAGTTGTCATATAGCCATAACGACAGTGTATTCGGAAAAATTTCACAATTTTATATTAAGGTATGTGGTACATATGCACTAAGAAATCTATACCAAGTTGCGTAAAAATATGAACTATACATATTTATGCTAATTAGGCTTTTTGAATTTATTGGAGTTGTCATATAGCCATAACGACAGTGTATTTGGAGAAATTTCACAATCTTATATTAAGGTGTGGAATCGATTTTTTAGTACAGATGCACTAAGCAATCTATACCAAGTTGCGTAAAAATATGAACTATACATATTTATGCTAATTAACCGTTTTGAGGTTATTGGAGTTGTCATATAGCCATAACGACTGTGTATTTGGAAAAATTTCACAATCTTATATTAAGGTGTAGAATCCATTTTGTAGTACATATGCACTAAGAAATCTATACCAAGTTGCGTAAAAATATGAACTATACATATATATGCAAATTAGCCGTTTTAAGGTTATTGGAGTTATAATATAGCCATAACGACAGTGTATTTGGAAAAATTTCACAATCTTATATTAAGGTGTAGAATCCATTTTGTAGTACATATGCACTAAGAAATCTATACCAAGTTGGGTAAAAATATCAACTATATATGTTTATGCTAATTAGCTGTTTTGAGGTTATTGGAGATGTCATATAGCCATAACGACAGTGTATTTGGAAAAATTTCACAATCTTATATTAAGGTGTTGAATCGATTTTTTAGTACACATGCACTAAGTAACCGATACCAAGTTGCAGAAAAATATGAACTTTACAAATTTATACTAATTAACCGTTTTGAGGTTATTGGAGATGTCATATAGCCGTAAAGACAGTGTATTTGGAAAAATTTCACAATCTTATATTACGGTGTAGAATCCATTTTTTAGTACACATGCACTAAGCAATCGGTACCAAGTTGCGTAAAAATATGAACTATACATATTTATGCTAATTAACCGTTTTGAGGTTATTGCAGTTGTCATATAGCCATAACGACAGTGTATTTGGAAAAATTTCACAATCTTATATTAAGGTGTAGAATCGATTTTTTAGTACATATACATTAAGTAACCGATACCAAGTGACGTAAAAATATGAACTATACATATTTATGCTAATTAGGCTTTTTGAATTTATTGGAGTTGTCATATAGTCATAACGACAGTGTATTCGGAAAAATTTCACAATCTTATATTAAGGTGTAGAATCGATTTTGTGGTACATATGCACTAAGAAATCTATACCAAGTTGCGTAAAAATATGAACTATACATATTTATGATAATTAACCGTTTCGAGGTTATTGGAGATGTCATATAGCCGTAACGACAGTTTATTTGGAAAAAATTCACAATCTTATATTAAGGCGTAGAATCGATTTTTTAGTACATATGCACTAAGCAATCTATACCAAGCTGCGTAAAAATATGAACTATACATATTTATGCTAATTAGCTGTTTTGAGGTTATTGGAGATGTCATATAGCCATAACGACAGTGTATTTGGAAAAATTTCACAATCTTATATTAAGGTGTGGAATCGATTTTGTAGTACATATGCACTAAGAAATCTATACCAAGTTGCGTAAAAATATGAACTATACAAATTTATACTAATTAGCTGTTTTGAGGTTATTGGAGTTCCCATATAGCCGTAACGACAGTGCGTTTGAAAAAATTTCACAATCTTATATTAAGGTGTAGAATCGATTTTGTATTACATATGCACCAAGCAATCTATACCAAGTTGCGTAAAAATATGAACTATACATATTTATGCTAATTAACCGTTTTGAGATTATTGGAGTTGTCAAATAGCCATACCGACAGTGTATTTGGAAAACATTCACAATCTTATATTAAGGCGTAGATTCGATTTTTTAGTACATATGCACTAAGCAATCTATACCAAGCTGCGTAAACATATGAACTATACATATTTATGATGATTAACCGTTTTGAGGTTATTGGAGTTGTCATATAGCCATAACGACAGTGTATTTGGAAAAATTTCACAATCTTATATTAAGGTGTAGAATTGATCCTTTAGTACATATGCACTAAGCAATCTATACCAAGATGCGTAAAAATATGAACTATACATATATATGCAAATTAGCCGTTTTAAGGTTATTGGAGTTATAATATAGCCGTAACGACAGTGTATTTGGAAAAATTTCACAATATTAAGGCGGAGAATCGATATTTTAGTACACATGCACTAAGCAATCTATACCAAGTTGCGTAAAATATGAGCAATACATATTTATGCTAATTAACCGTTTTGAGGTTATTGGAGTTGTCATATAGCCATAACGACAGTGTATTTGGAAAAATTTCACAATCTTATATTAAGGTGTAGAATCGATTTTTTAGTACATATGCACTAAGCAATCTATACCAAGATGCGTAAAAATATGAACTATACATATATATGCAAATTAGCCGTTTTAAGGTTATTGGAGTTATAATATAGCCGTAACGACAGTGCATTTGGAAAAATTTCACAATATTAAGGCGAAGAATCGATATTTTAGTACACATGCACTAAGCAATCTATACCAAGTTGCGTAAAAATATGAACTATACATATTTATGCTAATTAACCGTTTTGAGGTTATTGGAGTTGTCATATAGCCATAACGACTGTGTATTTGGAAAAATTTCACAATCTTATATTAAGGTGTAGAATCCATTTTTTAGTACATATGCACTAAGAAATCTATACCAAGTTGCGTAAAAATATGAACTATACATATTTATGCTAATTAACCGTTTTGAGGTTATTGGAGTTGTCATATAGCCATAACGACAGTGTATTTGGAAAAATTTCACAATCTTATATTAAGGTGTAGAATCGATCTTTTAGTACATATGCACTAAGCAATCTATACCAAGATGCGTAAAAATATGAACTATACATATATATGCAAATTAGCCGTTTTAAGGTTATTGGAGTTATAATATAGCCGTAACGACAGTGCATTTGGAAAAATTTCACAATATTAAGGCGGAGAATCGATATTTTAGTACACATGCACTAAGAAATCTATACCAAGTTGCGTAAAAATATCAACTATACATATTTATGCTAATTAGCTGTTTTGAGGTTATTGGAGATGTCATATAGCCATAACGACAGTGTATTTGGAAAAATTTCACAATCTTATATTAAGGTGTGGAATCGATTTTTTAGTACAGATGCACTAAGCACTCGATACCAAAGTTTTGCGTAAAAATGTGAACTATATATATTTATGCTAATTAGCTGTGTTTGAGGTTATTGGAGATGTCATATAGCCATAACGACAGTGTATTTGGAAAAATTTCACAATCTTATATTAAGGTGTAAATCGATTTTTTAGTACATATGCACTAAGCAATCGATACCCAGTTGCGTAAAAATATGAACTAAACATATTTTATGCTAATTAGACCGTTTTGAGGTTATTGGAGTTGTCATATAGCCATAACGCCAGTGTATTTGGAAAAATTTCACATCTTATATTAAGGTGTAGAATCGATTTTTTAGTACATATGCACTAAGCAATCGATACCAAGTTGCGTAAAAATATGAACTATACATATTTATGCTAATTAACCGTTTTGAGGTTATTGGAGTTGTCATATAGCCATAACGGCAGTGTATTTGGAAAAATTTCACAATCTTATATTAAGGTGTAGAATCGATTTTTTAGTACATATGCACTAAGCAATCGATACCAAGTTGCGTAAAAATATGAACTAGACATATATATGCTAATTAACCGTTTTGAGGTTATTGGAGTTGTCATATAGCCATAACGAGAGTGTATTTGGAAAAATTTCACAATCTTATATTAAGGTGTAGAAAACATTTTTTAGTACATATGCACTAAGCAATCGATACCAAGTTGCGTAAAAATATGAACTGTACATATTTATGCTAATTAGCCTTTTTGAGGTTATTGGAGTTGTCATATAGCCATAACGGCAGTGTATTTGGAAAATTTCAAACAATCTTATCTTGAGGTGTAGAATCGATTTTTTAGAACACATGCGCTAAGTAATCAATACCAAGTTGCGTAAAAATATGAACTATACAGATTTATGGTAATTAACTGTGTTGAGGTTATTGGAGTTGTCATATAGCCATAACGAACAGTGTATTTGGAAAAATTTCACAATCTTATATTAAGGTGTAGAATCGATTTTTTAGTACGCATGCACTAAGCAATCGATACCAAGTTGCGTAAAAATATGAACTATACATATTTATGCTAATTAACCGTTTTGAGGTTATTGGAGATGTCATATAGCCATAACGACAGTGTATTTGGAAAAATTTCACAATCTTATATTAAGGTGTAGAATCGATTTTTTAGTACATATGCACAAAGCAATCAATACCAAGTTGCGTAAAAATATGAAAAAAAAATATTTATTCTAATTATATGTTTTGAGGTTATTGGAGATGTCATATAGCCGTAACGACAGTGTATTTGGAAAAATTTCACAATCTTATATTAAGGTGTAGAATCGATTTTTTAGTACACATGCACTAAGCAATCGATACCAAGTTGCGTAAAAATATTAACTATACATATTTATGCTAATTAGCTGTTTTGAGGTTATTGGAGTTGTCATATAGCCGTAACGACAGTGTATTTGGAAAAATTTCACAATCTTATATTAAGGTGTAGAATCCATTTTTTAGTACATATACATTAAGCAATCGATACCAAGTTGCGTAAAAATATGAACTATACATATTTATGCTAATTAACCGTTTTGAGGTTATTGGAGATGTCATATAGCCGTAACGACAGTGTATTTGGAAAAATTTCACAATCTTATATTAAGGTGTAGAATCCATTTTTTAGTCCATATGCACTAAACAATCGATACCAAGTTGCGTAAAAATATGAACTATACATATTTATGCGAATTAACCCTTTTGAGGTTATTGGAGTTGTCATATAGCCATAACGACAGTGTATTTCCAAAAATTTCACAATCTTATATTAAGGTGTAGAATCGATTTTTTAGAACATATGCACTAAGTAACCGATACCAAGTTGCGTAAAAATATGAACTATACATATTTATACTAATTAACCCTTTTGAGGTTATTGGAGTTGTCATATAGCCATAACGACAGTGTATTTGGAAAAATTTCACAATCTTATATTAAGGTGTAGAATCCATTTTTTAGTACATATGCATTAAGCAATCGATACCAAGTTTCGTAAAAATATTAACTATACATATTTATGCTAATTAACCGTTTTGAGGTTATTGGAGTTGTCATATAGCCATAACGACAGTGTATTTGGAAAAATTTCACAATCTTATATTAAGGTGTAGAATCGATTTTTTAGTACATATGCACTAAGCAATCTATACCAAGTTGCGTAAAAATATGAACTATACATATTTATGCTAATTAACCGTTTTGAGGTTTTTGGAGTTATCATATAGCCGTAACGACAGTGTATTTGGAAAAATTTCACAATCTTATATTAAGGTGTAGAATCGATTTTTTAGTACATATGCACTAAGCAATCTATACCAAGTTGCGTAAAAATATGAACTATACAAATTTATACTAATTAGCTGTTTTGAGGTTATTGGAGTTGTCATATAGCCATAACGACAGTGTATTTGGAAAAATTTCACAATCTTATATTAAGGTGTAGAATCGATTTTGTAGTACATATGCACTAAGAAATCGGTACCAAGTTGCGTAAAAATATGAACTATACATATTTATGCTAATTAGGCTTTTTGAATTTATTGGAGTTGTCATATAGCCATAACGACAGTGTATTTGGAGAAATTTCACAATCTTATATTAAGGTGTAGAATCCATTTTGTAGTACATATGCACTAAGCACTCGATACAAAGTTGCGTAAAAATATCAACTATACATATTTATGCTAATTAACCGTTTTGAGGTTATTGGAGTTGTCATATAGCCATAACGACTGTGTATTTGGAAAAATTTCACAATCTTATATTAAGGTGTAGAATCCATTTTGTAGTACATATGCACTAAGCACTCGATACCAAGTTGCGCAAAAATATCAACTATACATATTTATGCTAATTAGCTGTTTTGAGGTTATTGGAGATGTCATATAGCCATAACGACAGTGTATTTGGAAAAATTTCACAATCTTATATTAAGGTGTAGAATCGATTTTTTAGTACACATGCACTAAGTAACCGATACCAAGTTGCGTAAAAATATGAACTTTACAAATTTATACTAATTAGCTGTTTTGAGGTTATTGGAGATGTCATATAGCCGTAACGACAGTGTATTTGGAAAAAATTTCACAATCTTATATTAAGGTGTAGAATCCATTTTTTAGTACACATGCACTAAGCAATCGATACCAAGTTGCGTAAAAATATGAACTATACATATTTATGCTAATTAACCGTTTTGAGGTTATTGGAGATGTCATATAGCCATAACGACTGTGTATTTGGAAAAATATCACAATCTTATATTAAGTTGTAGAATCGGTTTTTAGTCCATATGCACTAAATAATCGATACCAAGTTGCGCAAAAATATGAACTATACATATTTATGCTAATTAACCGTTTTGAGGTTTTTGGAAATGTCATATAGCCATAACGACAGTGTATTTGGAAAAATTTTACAATATTAAGGCGGAGAATCGATATTTTAGTACACATGCACTAAGCAATCTATACCAAGTTGCGTAAAAATATGAACTATACATATTTATGCTAATTAACCGTTTTGAGGTTATTGGAGTTGTCATATAGCCATAACGACTGTGTATTTGGAAAAATTCACAATCTTATATTAAGGTGTAGAATCCATTTTTTAGTACATGTACATTACGCAGTCGATACCAAGTTGCAGAAAAATATGAACTATACATATTTATGATAATTAGCTGTTTTGAGGTTTCTGGAGTTCCCATATAGCCGTAACGACAGTGTATTTGGAAAAATATCACAATCTTATATTAAGTTGTAGAATCGGTTTTTAGTCCATATGCACTAAACAATCGATACCAAGTTGCGCAAAAATATGAACTATACATATTTATGCTAATTAACCGTTTTGAGGTTTTTGGAGATGTCATATAGCCGTAACGATAGTGTATTTGGAAAAATTTCACAATCTTATAGTAAGGCGGAGAATCGATATTTTAGTACACATGCACTAAGCAATCGATACCAAGTTGCGTGAAATTATGAACTATACATATTTATGCTAATTTGCTGTTTTGAGGTTATTGGAGTTGTCATATAGCCATAACGACAGTGTATTTGGAAAAAATATCACAATTTTATATTAAGTTGTAGAATCCATTTTTTAGTACATATGCACTAAGAAATCTATACCAAGTTGCGTAAAAATATGAACTATACATATTTATGCTAATTAACCGTTTTGAGGTTTTTGGAGATGTCATATAGCCATAACGACAGTGTATTTGGAAAAATTTCACAATCTTATATTAAGGTATAGAATCGGTTTTTTAGTACAGATGCATTAAGCAATCTATACCAAGTTGCGTAAAAATATGAACTGTACATATTTATGCTAATTAACCGTTTTGAGGTTATTGGAGATGTCATATAGCCATAAACACTGTGTATTTGGAAAAATTTCACAATCTTATATTAAGGTGTGGAATCGATTTTTTAGTACATATGCACTAAACACTCGATACCAAGTTGCGTAAAAATATGAACTGTACATATTTATGCTAATTAGCTGTTTTGAGGTTATTAGAGTTGTCATATAGCCATAACGACAGTGTATTTGGAAAAATTTCACAATCTTATATTAAGGTGTAGAATCGATTTTTTAGTACAGATGCACTAAGCAATCTATACCAAGTTGCGTAAAAATATGAACTATATATATTTATGCTAATTAACCGTTTTGAGGTTATTGGAGTTGTCATATAGCCATAACGACAGTGTATTTGGAAAAATTTCACAATCTTATATTAAGGTGTAGAATCCATTTTTTAGTACATATACATTAAGCACTCGATACCAAGTTGCGTAAAAATATGAACTATACATATTTATGCTAATTAGGCTTTTTGAATTTATTGGAGTTGTCATATAGCCATAACGACAGTGTATTTGGAAAAATTTCACAATCTTATATTAAGGTGTAGAATCCATTTTTTAGTACATATGCACTAAGCAATCTATACCAAGTTGCGTAAAAATATGAACTATACATATTTATGCTAATTAACCGTTTTGAGGTTATTGGAGTTATCATATAGCCATAACGACAGTAAATTTGGAAAAATTTCACAATCTTATATTAAGGTGTAGAATATATTTTTTAAGTACATATGCACTAAGCAATCTATACCAAGTTTCGTAAAAATATGAACTATACATATTTATGCTAATTAGCTGTTTTGAGGTTATTGGAGATGTCATATAGCAATAACGACAGTAAATTTTGAAAAATTTCACAATCTTATATTAAAGTGTGGAATCGATTTTTTAGTACATATGCACTAAGAAATCTATACCAAGTTGCGTAAAAATATGAACTATACATATTTATGCTAATTAGTTGTTTTGAGGTTTTTGGAGTTATCATAAAGCCTTAACGACAGTAAATTTGGAAAAATTACACAATCTTATATTAAGGTGTGGAATCGATTTTTTAGTACAGATGCACTAAGTAATCGATAGCAAGTTGCGTAAAAATATGAACTATACATATTTATGCTTATTAGCCGTTTTGAGGTTATTGGAGTTGTCATATAGTCATAACGACAGTGCATTAGGAAAAATTTCACAATCTTATATTAAGGTGTAGAATCGATTCTGTATTATATATGCACTAAGCAATCTATACCAAGTTGAGTAAAAATATGAACTATACATATTTATGATAATTAACCGTTTTGAGGTTATTGGAGTTATCATATAGCCGTAACAACAGTGTATTTGGAAAAATTACACAATCTTATATTAAGGTGTAGAATCCATTTTTTAGTACATATACATTAAGCAATCTATACCAAGTTGCGTAAAAATATGAACTTTACAAATTTATACTAATTAGCTGTTTTGATGTTATTGGAGTTGTCATATAGCCATAACGACAGTGTATTCGGAAAAATTTCACAATTTTATATTAAGGTGTAGAATCGATTATGTGGTACATATGCACTAAGAAATCTATACCAAGCTGCGTAAAAATATGAACTATACATATTTATGCTAATTAGTTGTTTTGAGGTTATTGGAGTTGTCATATAGCCATAACGACAGTGTATTTGGAAAAATTTCACAATCTTATATTAAGGTGTGGAATCGATTTTTTAGTACAGATGCACTAAGTAATCGATAGCAAGTTGCGTAAAAATATGAACTTTACAAATTTATACTAATTAGCTGTTTTGAGGTTATTGGAGTTGTCATATAGCCATAACGACAGTGTATTCGGAAAAATTTCACAATTTTATATTAAGGTGTAGAATCGATTTTGTGGTACATATGCACTAAGAAATCTATACCAAGTTGCGTAAAAATATGAACTATACATATTTATGCTAATTAGTTGTTTTGAGGTTTTTGGAGTTATCATATAGCCTTAACGACAGTAAATTTGGAAAAATTACACAATCTTATATTAAGGTGTAGAATCCATTTTTTAGTACATATACATTAAGCAATCTATACCAAGTTGCGTAAAAATATGAACTTTACAAATTTATACTAATTAGCTGTTTTGAGGTTATTGGAGTTGTCATATAGCCATAACGACAGTGTATTCGGAAAAATTTCACAATTTTATATTAAGGTGTAGAATCCATTTTTTAAGTACATATGCATTAAGCAATCTATACCAAGTTGCGTAAAAATATGAACTATACATATTTATGCTAATTAGGCTTTTTGAATTTATTGGAGTTGTCATATAGCCATAACGACCGTGTATTTGGAGAAATTTCACAATCTTATATTAAGGTGTGGAATCGATTTTTTAGTACAGATGCACTAAGCAATCTATAGCAAGTTGTGTAAAAATATGAACTATATATATTTATGCTAATTAACCGTTTTGAGGTTATTGGAGTTGTCATATAGCCATAACGACAGTGTATTTGGAAAAATTTCACAATCTTATATTAAGGTGTAGAATCCATTTTTTAGTACATATACATTAAGTAACCGATACCAAGTTAAGCAAAAATATGAACTATACATATTTATGCTAATTCTTCTTCTTTACTGGCGTAGACACCGCTTACGCGATTATAGCCGAGTCAACAACAGCGCGCCAATCGTTTCTTCTCTTCGCTACGTGGCGCCAATTGGATATTCCAAGCGAGGCCAGGTCCTTCTCCACTTGGTCCTTCCACCGGAGTGGAGGTCTTCCTCTTCCTCTGCTTCCCGCGGCGGGTACTGCGTCGAATACTTTCAGAGCGGGAGTGTTTTCATCCATCCGGACAACATGACCTAGCCAGCGTAGCCGCTGTCTTTTAATTCGCTGAACTATGTCGATGTCGTCGTATATCTCGTACAGCTCATCGTTCCATCGGATGCGGTATTCGCCGTGGCCAACGCGCAAAGGACCATAAATCTTCCGCAGAACTTTTCTCTCGAAAACTCGCAACGTCGACTCATCGGTTGTTGTCATCGTCCAAGCCTCTGCACCATATAGCAGGACGGGAATTATGAGCGACTTATAGAGTTTGGTTTTTGTTCGTCGAGAGAGGACTTTACTTTTCAATTGCCTACTCAGTCCGAAGTAGCACCTGTTGGCAAGAGTAATCCTGCGTTGGATTTCTAGGCTGACATTGTTGGTGGTGTTAATGCTGGTTCCTAAATAGACGAAATTATCTACAACTTCAAAGTTATGACTGTCAACAGTGACGTGAGTGCCAAGTCGCGAGTGCGACGACTGTTTGTTTGATGACAGGAGATATTTCGTCTTGCCCTCGTTCACTGCCAGACCCATTTGCGTTGCTTCCTTGTTCAGTCTGGAGAAAGCAGAACTAACGGCGCGGGTGTTGAGACCGATGATATCAATATCATCGGCATACGCCAGCAGCTGTACACTCTTATAAAAGATTGTACCTGCTCGGTTCAGTTCTGCAGCTCTAATGATTTTCTCCAGCAGCAGATTGAAAAAGTCGCACGATAGGGAGTCGCCTTGTCTGAAACCTCGTTTGGTATCGAACGGCTCGGAGAGGTCCTTCCCGATCCTGACGGAGCTTTTCGTGTTGCTCAACGTCAGTTTACACAGCCGTATTACTTTTGCGGGGATACCAAATTCAGACATTGCGGCATAAAGGCAGCTCCTTTTCGTGCTATCGAAAGCAGCTTTGAAATCGACGAATAGGTGGTGAGTGTCGATTCTCCTTTCACGGGTCTTTTCCAAGATTTGGCGCATGGTGAATATCTGGTCGGTTGTTGATTTTCCAGGTCTGAAGCCACACTGATAAGGTCCAATCAGTTTGTTGACGGTGGGCTTTAATCTTTCACACAATACGCTCGATAGAACCTTGTACGCGATGTTGAGGAGGCTAATCCCACGGTAGTTGGCGCAGATTGTGGGGTCTCCTTTTTTATGGATTGGGCATAGCACACTTAAATTCCAATCGTTGGGCATGCTCTCATCCGACCATATTTTGCAAAGAAGCTGATGCATGCTCCTTATCAGTTCTTCGCCGCCGTGTTTGAATAGTTCGGCCGGCAATCCGTCTGCCCCTGCCGCTCTGTTGTTCTTCAGGCGGGCAACTGCTATTCGAACTTCGTCATGGTCGGGCAATGGAACGTCTGCTCCATCGTCATCGATTGGGGTATCGGGTTCGCCTTCTCCTGGTGCTATGTGTTCACTGCCATTCAGCAGGCTGGAGAAGTGTTCCCTCCATAATCTAAGTATGCTCTGGGCATCGGTGGCTAGATCACCTTTGGGGGTTCTACAGGAGTATGCTCCGGTCTTGAAACCTTCTGTAAGTCGCCGCATTTTTTCGTAGAATTTTCGAGCATTACCCCTGTCGGCCAGCTTATCAAGCTGTTCGTACTCACGCATTTCGGCCTCTTTCTTCTTCTGTCTGCAAATGCGTCTCGCTTCCCTCTTCAACTCTCGGTATCTATCCCATCCCGCACGTGTTGTGGTCGATCGTAACGTTGCGAGGTAGGCAGCCTGTTTTCTCTCCGCTGCGACACGGCACTCCTCATCGTACCAGCTGTTCTTTTGCACTTTCCGAAAACCAATGGTTTCGGTTGCAGCTGTACGTAAGGAGTTTGAAATGCCGTCCCACAGTTCCCTTATACCGAGTTGTTGACGAGTGCTCTCAGAGAGCAGGAGTGCAAGCCGAGTAGAAAATCGTTCGGCTGTCTGTTGTGATTGCAGCTTCTCGACGTCGAACCTTCCTTGTGTTTGTTGGCGTGCGTTTTTTGCTGCACAGAGGCGGGTGCGAATCTTGGCTGCAACAAGATAGTGGTCCGAGTCGATGTTAGGACCTCGGAGCGCACGCACATCTAAAACACTGGAGACGTGTCTTCCGTCTATCACAACATGATCGATCTGGTTGGTGGTTTTTCGATCCGGAGACAGCCAGGTAGCTTGATGTATCTTCTTATGCTGGAATCTAGTACTACAGATAACCATATTTCGGGCCCCGGCGAAGTCGATCAGCCTCAACCCATTTGGGGATGTTTCCTCGTGGAGGCTGAATTTACCGACCGTAGTGCCAAAGATACCTTCTTTGCCCATCCTGGCGTTGAAGTCGCCAAGCACGATTTTGACATCGTGGCGGGGGCATCTCTCATAAGTGCGCTCCAAGCACTCATAAAAGGCATCTTTGCTCACATCGCCCTTCTCTTCCGTCGGGGCGTGGGCGCAAATCAGCGATATGTTGAAGAACCTCGCTTTGATGCGGATTGTGGCTAGACGTTCATTCTCCGGAGTGAATGATAGTACTCGGCGACGGAGTCTCTCTCCCACCACGAATCCAACACCAAACTTGCGCTCCTTTATATGGCCACTGTAGTAAATGTCACAAGGACCTACTCGTCTCTGTCCTTGTCCCGTCCATCGCATTTCTTGGACGGCGGTGATGTCAGCCTTTATCTTTACGAGGACATCTACCAGCTGGGCAGCGGCACCTTCCCAATTAAGGGACCGGACATTCCAGGTGCATGCCCTCAAATCATAGTCCTTATTTCGTTTGCCATGGTCGTCATCAAAAGGGGGGTCTCTCATCCGAGGCTGTGTTTGCTTTTTCATTGGGGGTGTTTTTTTACGTGGCGGGTCCCAAACCCAGCGCACAACCCTATGCAGGGGATGTTTCGCCTTCTCACGTTAGCTCGCCTTCAAACGGATGTTCTTAGGCTACCCAGAGGATACTTGGTCAAAGACCGGAAGTCGTGAGCTGCTTGAGTCATATGTAAAAGAATCGTTTCTGGCCACTCCCAAGTGAATGGCGATCAGAGAACTTTCCTCACTTGCGTGAACTTCTACACATGACTCCACTAATTTATGCTAATTAGGCTTTTTGAATTTATTGGAGTTGTCATATAGCCATAACGACAGTGTATTTGGAAAAATTTCACAATCTTATATTAAGGTGTAGAATCCATTTTTAAGTACATATGCATTAAGCAATCTATACCAAGTTGCGTAAAAATATGAACTATACATATTTATGCTAATTAACCGTTTTGAGGTTTTTGGAGTTATCATATAGCCTTAACGACAGTAAATTTGGAAAAATTACACAATCTTATATTAAGGTGTAGAATTCATTTTTTAGTACATATACATTAAGCAATCTATACCAAGTTGCGTAAAAATATGAACTTTACAAATTTATACTAATTAGCTGTTTTGAGGTTATTGGAGTTGTCATATAGCCATAACGACAGTGTATTCGGAAAAATTTCACAATTTTATATTAAGGTGTAGAATCGATTATGTGTTACATATGCACTAAGAAATCTATACCAAGTTGAGTAAAAATATGAACTATACATATTTATGCTAATTAGCTGTTTTGAGGTTATTGGAGCTGTCATATAGCCATAACGACAGTGTATTTGGAAAAATTTCACAATCTTATATTAAGGTGTGGAATCGATTTTTTAGTACATATGCACTAAGTAACCGATACCAAGTTGCAGAAAAATATGAACTTTACAAATTTATACTAATTAACCGTTTTGAGGTTATTGGAGATGTCATATAGCCGTAAAGACAGTGTATTTGGAAAAATTTCACAATCTTATGTTAAGGTGTAGAATCCATTTTTTAGTACACATGCACTAAGCAATCGATACCAAGTTGCGTAAAAATATGAACTATACATATTTATGCTAATTAACCGTTTTGAGGTTATTGGAGTTGTCATATAGCCATAACGACAGTGTATTTGGAAAAATTTCAC
Organism: Bactrocera dorsalis; assembly: GCF_023373825.1. Classification (NCBI taxonomy): domain Eukaryota; kingdom Metazoa; phylum Arthropoda; class Insecta; order Diptera; family Tephritidae; genus Bactrocera; species Bactrocera dorsalis. The sequence continues at coordinate 30,841 of NW_026038116.1, forward strand.
AATCTTATATTAAGGTGTAGAATCCATTTTTTAGTACATATACATTAAGTAACCGAAACCAAGTTAAGCAAAAATATGAACTATACATATTTATGCTAATTAGGCTTTTTGAATTTATTGGAGTTGTCATATAGCCATAACGACCGTGTATTTGGAGAAATTTCACAATCTTATATTAAGGTGTGGAATCGATTTTTTAGTACAGATGCACTAAGCAATCTATAGCAAGTTGCGTAAAAATATGAACTATATATATTTATGCTAATTAACCGTTTTGAGGTTATTGGAGTTGTCATATAGCCATAACGACAGTGTATTTGGAAAAATTTCACAATCTTATATTAAGGTGTAGAATCCATTTTTTAGTACATATACATTAAGTAACCGATACCAAGTTAAGCAAAAATATGAACTATACATATTTATGCTAATTAGGCTTTTTGAATTTATTGGAGTTGTCATATAGCCATAACGACCGTGTATTTGGAGAAATTTCACAATCTTATATTAAGGTGTGGAATCGATTTTTTAGTACACATGCACTAAGCAATCGATACCAAGTTGCGTAAAAATATGAACTATACATATTTATGCTAATTAACCGTTTTGAGGTTATTGGAGATGTCATATAGCCATAACGACAGTTTATTTGGAAAAAATTCACAATCTTATATTAAGGTGTAGAATCGATTTTTTAGTACATATGCACTAAGTAACCGATACCAAGTTGCGTAAAAATATGAACTTTACAAATTTATACTAATTAGCTGTTTTGAGGTTATTGGAGTTCCCATATAGCCGTAACGACAGTGCGTTTGAAAAAATTTCACAATCTTATATTAAGGTGTAGAATCGATTTTGTATTACATATGCCGCAAGCAATCTATACCCAGTTGCGTAAAAATATGAACTATACATATTTATGCTAATTAACCGTTTTGAGAATATTGGAGTTGTCAAATAGCCATAACGACAGTGTATTTGGAAAAATTTCACAATCTTATATTAAGGTGTAGAATCGATCTTTTAGTACATATGCACTAAGCAATCTATACCAAGATGCGTAAAAATATGAACTATACATATATATGCAAATTAGCCGTTTTAAGGTTATTGGAGTTATAATATAGCCGTAACGACAGTGTATTTGGAAAAATTTCACAATATTAAGGCGGAGAATCGATATTTTAGTACACATGCACTAAGCAATCTATACCAAGTTGCGTAAAAATATGAACTATACATATTTATGCTAATTAACCGTTTTGAGGTTATTGGAGTTGTCATATAGCCATAACGACAGTGTATTTGGAAAAATTTCACAATCTTATATTAAGGTGTAGAATCGATCTTTTAGTACATATGCACTAAGCAATCTATACCAAGATGCGTAAAAATATGAACTATACACATATATGCAAATTAGCCGTTTTAAGTTTATTGGAGTTATAATATAGCCGTAACGACAGTGTATTTGGAAAAATTTCACAATATTAAGGCGGAGAATCGATATTTTAGTACACATGCACTAAGCAATCTATACCAAGTTGCGTAAAAATATGAACTATACATATTTATGCTAATTAACCGTTTTGAGGTTATTGGAGTTGTCATATAGCCATAACGACAGTGTATTTGGAAAAATTTCACAATCTTATATTAAGGTGTAGAATCCATTTTGTAGTACATATGCACTAAGAAATCTATACCAAGTTGCGTAAAAATATGAACTATACATATTTATGCTAATTAGCTGTTTTGAGGTTATTGGAGATGTCATATAGCCATAACGACAGTGTATTTGGAAAAATTTCACAATCTTATATTAAGGTGTGGAATCGATTTTGTAGTACATATGCACTAAGAAATCTATACCAAGTTGCGTAAAAATATGAACTATACACATTTATGCTAATTAGCTGTTTTGAGGTTATTGGAGATGTCATATAGCCATAACGACAGTGTATTTGGAAAAATTTCACAATCTTATATTAAGGTGTGGAATCGATTTTTTAGTACATATGCACTAAGATATCTATACCAAGTTGCGTAAAAATATGAACTATACATATTTATGCTAATTAACCGTTTTGAGGTTATTGGAGTTGTCATATAGCCATAACGACAGTGTATTTGGAAAAATTTCACAATCTTATATTAAGGTGTGGAATCGATTTTTTAGTACAGATGCACTAAGCAATCGATACCAAGTTGCGTCAAAATATGAGCTATACATATTTATGCTAATTAGCTGTTTTGAGGTTTTTGGAGATGTCATATAGCCGTAACGACAGTGTATTTGGAAAAATTACACGATCTTATATTAAGGTGTAGAATCTAGTTTTTAGTCCATATGCACTAAGCAATCGATACCAAGTTGCGTCAAAATATGAACTATACATATTTATGCTAATTAACCGTTTTGAGGTTATTGGAGTTGTCATATAGCCATAACGACAGTGTATTTGGAAAAAATTCACAATCTTATATTAAGGCGTAGAATCGATTTTGTAGTACATATGCACTAAGTAGCCGATACCAAGTTGCGTAAAAATATGAACTATACATATTTATGCTAATTAACCGTTTTGAGGTTATTGGAGATGTCATATAGCCGTAACGATAGTGTATTTGGAAAAATTTCACAATCTTATATTAAGGTGTAGAATCGATTTTTTAGTACATATGCACTAAGTAGCCGATACCAAGTTGCGTAAAAATATGAACTATACATATTTATGCTAATTAGCTGTTTTGAGGTTTTTGGAGATGTTATATAGCCGTAACGACAGTGTATTTGGAAAAATTACACAATCTTATATTAAGGTGTAGAATCTATTTTTTAGTCCATATGCACTAAGCAATCGATACCAAGTTGCGTCAAAATATGAACTATACATATTTATGCTAATTAACCGTTTTGAGGTTATTGGAGATGTCATATAGCCGTAACGACAGTGTATTTGGAAAAAATTTCACAATCTTATATTAAGGTGTAGAATCAATTTTGTAGTACAAATGCACTAAGAAATCTATACCAAGTTGCGTAAAAATATGAACTATACATATTTATGCTAATTAGCTGTTTTGAGGTTATTGGAGTTGTCATATAGCCATATCGACAGTGTATTTGGAAAAATTTCACAATCTTATATTAACCTTCAAGCGGGCGCGCGTAGTCGAATCGACGTCGCTTAGTACATTTACGTTTACATTACTATTATTACACATTACATTTTTAATAATTTTAATTACTTTTTTTGACAAAATAGACTTAAAGAACAATGATAATATATCGAAGTATAAATAAATAAATAATTACTGAATAATTAGTGCTTTATTTCTTTTATTCATCTCAAACGTCTTTTCGGTTACGCGCGCCCGCTCCCGTTACAAATGACCGCGCGCCCGCTTGAAGGTTAAGGTGTGGAATCGATTTTTTAGTACAGATGCACTAAGCAATCTATACCAAGTTGCGTAAAAATATGAACTGTATATATTTATGCTAATTAACCGTTTTGAGGTTATCGGAGTTGTCATATAGCCATAACGACAGTGTATTTGGAAAAATTTCACAATCTTATATTAAGGTGTAGAATCGATCTTTTAGTACATATGCTCTAAGCAATCTATACCAAGATGCGTAAAAATATGAGCTATACATATATATGCAAATTAGCCGTTTTAAGGTTATTGGAGTTATAATATAGCCGTAACGACAGTGCATTTGGAAAAATTTCACAATATTAAGGCGGAGAATCGATATTTTAGTACACATGCACTAAGCAATCTATACCAAGTTGCGTAAAAATATGAACTATACATATTTATGCTAATTACCCGTTTTGAGGTTATTGGAGTTGTCATATAGCCATAACGACTGTGTATTTGGAAAAATTTCACAATCTTATATTAAGGTGTAGAATCCATTTTGTAGTACATATGCACTAAGAAATCTATACCAAGTTGCGTAAAAATATCAACTATACATATTTATGCTAATTAGCTGTTTTGAGGTTATTGGAGATTTCATATAGCCATAACGACAGTGTATTTGGAAAAATTTCACAATCTTATATTAAGGTGTGGAATCGATTTTGTAGTACATATGCACTAAGAAATCTATACCAAGTTGCGTAAAAATATGAACTATACATATTTATGCTAATTAGCTGTTTTGGGGTTATTGGAGATGTCATATAGCCATAACGACAGTGTATTTGGAAAAATTTCACAATCTTATATTAAGGTGTGGAATCGATTTTTTAGTACATATGCACTAAGAAATCTATACCAAGTTGCGTAAAAATATGAACTATACATATTTATGCTAATTAACCGTTTTGAGGTTATTGGAGTTGTCATATAGCCATAACGACAGTGTATTTGGAAAAATTTCACAATCTTATATTAAGGTGTAGAATCGATTTTATAGTACATATGGAGTAAGAAATCGGTACCAAGTTGCGTAAAAATATGAACTATACATATTTATGCTAATTAGGCTTTTTGAATTTATTGGAGTTGTCATATAGCCATAACGACAGTGTATTTGGAAAAATTTCACAATCTTATATTAAGGTGTAGAATCCATTTTTTAAGTACATATGCACTAAGCAATCTATACCAAGTTGCGTAAAAATATGAACTATACATATTTATGCTAATTAACCGTTTTGAGGTTTTTGGAGTTATCATATAGCCATAACGACAGTAAATTTGGAAAAATTACACAATCTTATATTAAGGTGTAGAATCCATTTTTTAGTACATATACATTAAGTAACCGATACCAAGTTACGTAAAAATATGAACTATACATATTTATGCTAATTAGGCTTTTTGAATTTATTGGAGTTGTCATATAGCCATAACGACAGTGTATTTGGAAAAATTTCACAATCTTATATTAAGGTGTAGAATCCATTTTTTAAGTACATATGCACTAAGCAATCTATACCAAGTTGCGTAAAAATATGAACTATACATATTTATGCTAATTAACCGTTTTGAGGTTTTTGGAGTTATCATATAGCCATAACGACAGTAAATTTGGAAAAATTACACAATCTTATATTAAGGTGTAGAATCCATTTTTTAGTACATATACATTAAGCAATCTATACCAAGTTGCGTAAAAATATGAACTATACATATTTATGCTAATTAGCTGTTTTGAGGTTATTGGAGATGTCATATAGCCATAACGACAGTGTATTTGGAAAAATTTCACAATCTTATATTAAGGTGTAGAATCGATTTTGTGGTACATATGCACTAAGAAATCTATACCAAGTTGCGTAAAAATATGAACTATACATATTTATGCTAATTAGCTGTTTTGAGGTTATTGGAGATGTCATATAGCCATAACGACAGTGTATTTGGAAAAATTTCACAATCTTATATTAAGGTGTGGAATCGATTTTTTAGTACATATGCACTAAGTAACCGATACCAAGTTGCAGAAAAATATGAACTTTACAAATTTATACTAATTAACCGTTTTGAGGTTATTGGAGATGTCATATAGCCGTAAAGACAGTGTATTTGGAAAAATTTCACAATCTTATATTACGGTGTAGAATCCATTTTTTAGTACACATGCACTAAGCAATCGATACCAAGTTGCGTAAAAATATGAACTATACATATTTATGCTAATTAACCGTTTTGAGGTTATTGGAGATGTCATATAGCCATAACGACAGTTTATTTGGAAAAAATTCACAATCTTATATTAAGGCGTAGAATCGATTTTTTAGTACATATGCACTAAGCAATCTATACCAAGCTGCGTAAAAATATGAACTATACATATTTATGATAATTAACCGTTTTGAGGTTATTGGAGTTGTCATATAGCCATAACGACAGTAAATTTGGAAAAATTTCACAATTTTCGCACTAAGTAACCGATACCAAGTTGCGTAAAAATATGAACTTTACAAATTTATACTAATTAGCCGTTTTGAGGTTATTGGAGATGTCATATAGCCGTAAAGACAGTGTATTTGTATGGCTATATGACAACTCCAATAACCTCAAAACGGCTAATAAGCATAAATATGTATAGTTCATATTTTGACGCATCTTGGTATAGATTGCTTAATGTATATGTACTAAAAAATGGAATCCACACCTTAATATAAGATTGTGAAATTTTTCCAAATACACTGTCGTTATGGCTATATGACATCTCCAATAACCTCAAAACGGCTAATAAGCATAAATATGTATAGTTCATATTTTTACGCAACTTGGTATCGATTTCTTAGTGCATATGTACTACAAAATCGATTCTACACCTTAATATAAGATTGTGAAATTTTTCCAAATACACTGTCGTTATGGCTATATGACAACTCCAATAACCTCAAAACAGCTAATTAACATAAATATGTATAGTTAATATTTTTACGCAACTTGGTATCGATTGCTTAGTGCATGTGTAGTACTAAAATATCGATTCTACACCTTAATATAAGATTGTGAAATTTTTCCAAATACACTGTCGTTATGGCTATGTGACAACTCAAAACGGTTAATTAGCATAAATATGTATAGTTCATATTTTTTCGCAACTTGGTATCGAGTGCTTAATGTATATGTACTAAAAAATGGATTCTACACCTTAATATAAGATTGTGAAATTTTTCCAAATACACTATCGTTACGGCTATATGACATCTCCAATATCCTCAAAACGGTTAATTAGCAAAAATTAATGGTCCGAGAACGTTTAAGGTTAAATAACGACTGAATTTATTCAATATGGATAAACATGTCTTTACAGTTTATGAAAGGATATAACAAAAGAGAATATGGAAAAGTAATACAGAGTTGCAAGAGGTACATGGTTGTAATTTAAAGTACATATTCATTTAATACTATTTACTACGAACTACTTCGCCTCCACAACACCTCCTCTCGAAGTAGAGAGCTTATTCTTCTTCTTGATTGCATTCGGTAAGGCCCAAACTTGATGAACAATTACTATGCTTCAGTTCCGTAAGACCCTTGGTTAATATGTCCGCTGGCATTTTCAGTGTTGACATATACTCTAGTGTAATTGCCTTATCTCGTACGCAGTCTCGGATAAAATGATGCCGTACATCAATATGCTTCGTCCGAGGGTGGAAATTCGAAGATACTGCTAGCTTTTGTGCACTCTGGTTATCGTTAAATAACTTTACGCTGGTACACTCAATTCCCACCTCTTTCAAAGCGCCTTTTAAAGAAAGGGCTTCCTTAGCCGCCTCAGTTATGGCGATGTACTCTGACTCAGTACTGGAAAGCGAAACAGTACGTTGCTTCCGTGCTTCCCAACTTATAGACGACCCAGCATATATAAATGCAAAACCTGAATACGATCGTCTGTCTGTTGAATTTGCTCCCCAATCGGCATCGACTACACCATACAAATCTGCGCCTGTCTTCTTATACAGTAAACCCTGTTGTACTGTGCCCTTGACGTAACGTAAAATTCTTTTTGCTGATTTCCAATGCTCTTCAGTGTAGTTGCTGTTAAATTGACTCATAAAATTTGCGGCATACGCTATATCTGGTCTTGTAGATATCGCTAAATACATCCATCAAAGCGCCGATTAAGCTTTGGTATGGATATTTTGCCATAATCGCCTCATTTTTTGTTGTAGGAATGGTAAGTTTGCAGTTCACTTCTATTGGTGTTTTCGAAGGATTGCACTCTAACATTCCGAACTGCTTCACTATTGATTCTGCGAATGTCTTCTGCGATAGAAATATTTCGCCTTTCTCTAGATTCTGATGAAAATCTATACCCAAACAACGATTGACGTGACCGATATCCTCCATATCGAAATGTTGCGAAAGCGTTTTCTTCGTTGTTTTTAACCAAATTTCGTTATTTGATGCTAACAACAAATCATCTATGTTTCCTCGTGGAGGCTGAATTTACCGACCGTAGTGCCAAAGATACCTTCTTTGCCCATCCTGGCGTTGAAGTCGCCAAGCACGATTTTGACATCGTGGCGGGGGCATCTCTCATAAGTGCGCTCCAAGCACTCATAAAAAGCATCTTTGGTCACATCGTCCTTCTCTTCCGTCGGGGCGTGGGCGCAAATCAGCGATATGTTGAAGAACCTCGCTTTGATGCGGATTGTGGCTAGACGTTCATTCTCCGGAGTGAATGATAGTACTCGGCGACGGAGTCTCTCTCCCACCACGAATCCAACACCAAACTTGCGCTCCTTTATATGGCCACTGTAGTAAATGTCACAAGGACCTACTCGTCTCTGTCCTTGTCCCGTCCATCGCATTTCTTGGACGGCGGTGATGTCAGCCTTTATCTTTACGAGGACATCTACCAGCTGGGCAGCGGCACCTTCCCAATTAAGGGACCGGACATTCCAGGTGCATGCCCTCAAATCATAGTCCTTATCTCGTTTGCCATGGTCGTCATCAAAAGGGGGGTCTCTCATCCGAGGCTGTGTTTGCTTTTTCATTGGGGGTGTTTTTTTACGTGGCGGGTCCCAAACCCAGCGCACAACCCTATGCAGGGGATGTTTCGCCTTCTCACGTTAGCTCGCCTTCAAACGGATGTTCTTAGGCTACCCAGAGGATACTTGGTCAAAGACCGGAAGTCGTGAGCTGCTTGAGTCATATGTAAAAGAATCGTTTCTGGCCACTCCCAAGTGAATGGCGATCAGAGAACTTTCCTCACTTGCGTGAACTTCTACACATGACTCCACTAATTTATGCTAATTAGGCTTTTTGAATTTATTGGAGTTGTCATATAGCCATAACGACAGTGTATTTGGAAAAATTTCACAATCTTATATTAAGGTGTAGAATCCATTTTTAAGTACATATGCACTAAGCAATCTATACCAAGTTGCGTAAAAATATGAACTATACATATTTATGCTAATTAACCGTTTTGAGGTTTTTGGAGTTATCATATAGCCATAACGACAGTAAATTTGGAAAAATTACACAATCTTATATTAAGGTGTAGAATCCATTTTTTAGTACATATACATTAAGCAATCTATACCAAGTTGCGTAAAAATATGAACTTTACAAATTTATACTAATTAGCTGTTTTGAGGTTATTGGAGTTGTCATATAGCCATAACGACAGTGTATTCGGAAAAATTTCACAATTTTATATTAAGGTGTAGAATCGATTTTGTGGTACATATGCACTAAGAAATCTATACCAAGTTGCGTAAAAATATGAACTATACATATTTATGCTAATTAGCTGTTTTGAGGTTATTGGAGATGTCATATAGCCATAACGACAGTGTATTTGGAAAAATTTCACAATCTTATATTAAGGTGTAGAATCGATTTTTTAGTACATATGCACTAAGTAACCGATACCAAGTTGCGTAAAAATATGAACTATACATATTTATGCTAATTAGCCGTTTTGAGGTTATTGGAGTTGTCATATAGCCATAACGACAGTGTATTTGGAAAAATTTCACAATCTTATATTAAGGTGTAGAATCGATTTTTTAGTACACATGCACTAAGCAATCTATACCAAGTTGCGTAAAAATATGAACTATACATATTTATGCTAATTAACCGTTTTGAGGTTATTGGAGTTGTCATATAGCCATAACGACAGTGTATTTGGAAAAATTTCACAATCTTATATTAAGGTGTAGAATCCATTTTTTAGTACATATACATTAAGTAACCGATACCAAGTTACGTAAAAATATGAACTATACATATTTATGCTAATTAGGCTTTTTGAATTTATTGGAGTTGTCATATAGCCATAACGACAGTGTATTTGGAAAAATTTCACAATCTTATATTAAGGTGTGGAATCGATTTTTTAGTACATATGCACTAAGCAATCTATACCAAGTTGCGTAAAAATATGAACTATACATATTTATGCTAATTAACCGTTTTGAGGTTATTGGAGTTGTCATATAGCCATAACGACAGTGTATTTGGAAAAATTTCACAATCTTATATTAAGGTGTAGAATCGATTTTTTAGTACATATGCACTAAGCAATCGATACCAAGTTGCGTAAAAATATGAACTATACATATTTATGCTAATTAGCTTTTTGAAGTTATTGGAGTTGTCATATAGCCATAACGACAGTGTATTTGGAAAAATTTCACAATCTTATATTAAGGTGTAGAATCGATTTTTTAGTACATATGCACTAAGCAATCTATACCAAGTTGCGTAAAAATATGAACTATACATATTTATGCTAATTAACCGTTTTGAGGTTATTGGAGTTGTCATATAGCCATAACGACAGTGTATTTGGAAAAATTTCACAATCTTATATTAAGGTATAGAATCGATTTTTTAGTACAGATGCACTAAGCAATCTATACCAAGTTGCGTAAAAATATGAACTATACATATTTATGATAATTAGCCGTTTTAAGGTTATTGGAGTTATAATATAGCCGTAACGACAGTGTATTTGGAAAAATTTCACAATCTTATATTAAGGTATAGAATCGATTTTTTAGTCCATATGCACTAAGCAATCTATACCAAGCTGCGTAAAAATACGAACTATACATATTTATGCTAATTAACCGTTTTGAGGTTATTGGAGTTGTCATATAGCCATAACGACAGTGTATTTGGAAAAATTTCACAATCTTATATTAAGGTGTAGAATCGATTTTTTAGTACATATGCACTAAGCAATCTATACCAAGATGCGTAAAAATATGAACTATACATATATATGCAAATTAGCCGTTTTGAGGTTATTGGAGTTATAATATAGCCGTAACGACAGTGTATTTGGAAAAATTTCACAATCTTATATTAAGGTGTAGAATCGATTTTTTAGTACACATGCACTAAGCAATCTATACCAAGTTGCGTAAAAATATGAACTATACATATTTATGCTAATTAACCGTTTTGAGGTTATTGGAGTTGTCATATAGCCATAACGACAGTGTATTTGGAAAAATTTCACAATCTTATATTAAGGTGTAGAATCCATTTTTTAGTACATATGCACTAAGCAATCTATACCAAGTTGCGTAAAAATATGAACTATACATATTTATGCTAATTAGCTGTTTTGAGGTTATTGGAGATGTCATATAGCCATAACGACAGTGTATTTGGAAAAATTTCACAATCTTATATTAAGGTGTAGAATCGATTTTTTAGTACATATGCACTAAGCAATCTATACCAAGTTGCGTAAAAATATGAACTATACATATTTATGCTAATTAGCTGTTTTGAGGTTATTGGAGATGTCATATAGCCATAACGACAGTGTATTTGGAAAAATTTCACAATCTTATATTAAGGTGTGGAATCGATTTTTTAGTACATATGCACTAAGATATCTATACCAAGTTGCGTAAAAATATGAACTATACATATTTATGCTAATTAACCGTTTTGAGGTTATTGGAGTTGTCATATAGCCATAACGACAGTGTATTTGGAAAAATTTCACAATCTTATATTAAGGTGTAGAATCGATTTTTTAGTACATATGCACTAAGCAATCGATACCAAGTTGCGTAAAAATATGAACTATACATATTTATGCTAATTAGCTGTTTTGAGGTTATTGGAGATGTCATATAGCCGTAACGACAGTGTATTTGGAAAAATTTCACAATCTTATATTAAGGTGTAGAATCTATTTTTTAGTACATATGCACTAAGCAATCGATACCAAGTTGCGTAAAAATATGAACTATACATATTTATGCTAATTAACCGTTTTGAGGTTATTGGAGTTGTCATATAGCCATAACGACAGTGTATTTGGAAAAAATTCACAATCTTATATTAAGGCGTAGAATCGATTTTGTAGTACATATGCACTAAGTAGCCGATACCAAGTTGCGTAAAAATATGAACTATACATATTTATGCTAATTAACCGTTTTGAGGTTATTGGAGATGTCATATAGCCGTAACGATAGTGTATTTGGAAAAATTTCACAATCTTATATTAAGGTGTAGAATCGATTTTTTAGTACATATGCACTAAGTAGCCGATACCAAGTTGCGTAAAAATATGAACTATACATATTTATGCTAATTAGCTGTTTTGAGGTTTTTGGAGATGTTATATAGCCGTAACGACAGTGTATTTGTTAAAATTAAACAATCTTATATTAAGATGTAGAATCTATTTTTTAGTCCATATGCACTAAGCAATCGATACCAAGTTGCGTCAAAATATGAACTATACATATTTATGCTAATTAACCGTTTTGAGGTTATTGGAGATGTCATATAGCCGTAACGACAGTGTATTTGGAAAAATTTCACAATCTTATATTAAGGTGTAGAATCAATTTTGTAGTACAAATGCACTAAGAAATCTATACCAAGTTGCGTAAAAATATGAACTATACATATTTATGCTAATTAGCTGTTTTGAGGTTATTGGAGTTGTCATATAGCCATATCGACAGTGTATTTGGAAAAATTTCACAATCTTATATTAACCTTCAAGCGGGCGCGCGTAGTCGAATCGACGTCGCTTAGTACATTTACGTTTACATTACTATTATTACACATTACATTTTTAATAATTTTAATTACTTTTTTTGACAAAATAGACTTAAAGAACAATGATAATATATCGAAGTATAAATAAATAAATAATTACTGAATAATTAGTGCTTTATTTCTTTTATTCATCTCAAACGTCTTTTCGGTTACGCGCGCCCGCTCCCGTTACAAATGACCGCGTGCCCGCTTGAAGGTTAAGGTGTGGAATCGATTTTTTAGTACAGATGCACTAAGCAATCTATACCAAGTTGCGTAAAAATATGAACTGTATATATTTATGCTAATTAACCGTTTTGAGGTTATCGGAGTTGTCATATAGCCATAACGACAGTGTATTTGGAAAAATTTCACAATCTTATATTAAGGTGTAGAATCGATCTTTTAGTACATATGCTCTAAGCAATCTATACCAAGATGCGTAAAAATATGAGCTATACATATATATGCAAATTAGCCGTTTTAAGGTTATTGGAGTTATAATATAGCCGTAACGACAGTGCATTTGGAAAAATTTCACAATATTAAGGCGGAGAATCGATATTTTAGTACACATGCACTAAGCAATCTATACCAAGTTGCGTAAAAATATGAACTATACATATTTATGCTAATTACCCGTTTTGAGGTTATTGGAGTTGTCATATAGCCATAACGACTGTGTATTTGGAAAAATTTCACAATCTTATATTAAGGTGTAGAATCCATTTTGTAGTACATATGCACTAAGAAATCTATACCAAGTTGCGTAAAAATATCAACTATACATATTTATGCTAATTAGCTGTTTTGAGGTTATTGGAGATGTCATATAGCCATAACGACAGTGTATTTGGAAAAATTTCACAATCTTATATTAAGGTGTGGAATCGATTTTGTAGTACATATGCACTAAGAAATCTATACCAAGTTGCGTAAAAATATGAACTATACATATTTATGCTAATTAGCTGTTTTGGGGTTATTGGAGATGTCATATAGCCATAACGACAGTGTATTTGGAAAAATTTCACAATCTTATATTAAGGTGTGGAATCGATTTTTTAGTACATATGCACTAAGAAATCTATACCAAGTTGCGTAAAAATATGAACTATACATATTTATGCTAATTAACCGTTTTGAGGTTATTGGAGTTGTCATATAGCCATAACGACAGTGTATTTGGAAAAATTTCACAATCTTATATTAAGGTGTAGAATCGATTTTATAGTACATATGGAGTAAGAAATCGATACCAAGTTGCGTAAAAATATGAACTATACATATTTATGCTAATTAGGCTTTTTGAATTTATTGGAGTTGTCATATAGCCATAACGACAGTGTATTTGGAAAAATTTCACAATCTTATATTAAGGTGTAGAATCCATTTTTTAAGTACATATGCACTAAGCAATCTATACCAAGTTGCGTAAAAATATGAACTATACATATTTATGCTAATTAACCGTTTTGAGGTTTTTGGAGTTATCATATAGCCATAACGACAGTAAATTTGGAAAAATTACACAATCTTATATTAAGGTGTAGAATCCATTTTTTAGTACATATACATTAAGTAACCGATACCAAGTTACGTAAAAATATGAACTATACATATTTATGCTAATTAGGCTTTTTGAATTTATTGGAGTTGTCATATAGCCATAACGACAGTGTATTTGGAAAAATTTCACAATCTTATATTAAGGTGTAGAATCCATTTTTTAAGTACATATGCACTAAGCAATCTATACCAAGTTGCGTAAAAATATGAACTATACATATTTATGCTAATTAACCGTTTTGAGGTTTTTGGAGTTATCATATAGCCATAACGACAGTAAATTTGGAAAAATTACACAATCTTATATTAAGGTGTAGAATCCATTTTTTAGTACATATACATTAAGCAATCTATACCAAGTTGCGTAAAAATATGAACTATACATATTTATGCTAATTAGCTGTTTTGAGGTTATTGGAGATGTCATATAGCCATAACGACGGTGTATTTGGAAAAATTTCACAATCTTATATTAAGGTGTAGAATCGATTTTGTGGTACATATGCACTAAGAAATCTATACCAAGTTGCGTAAAAATATGAACTATACATATTTATGCTAATTAGCTGTTTTGAGGTTATTGGAGATGTCATATAGCCATAACGACAGTGTATTTGGAAAAATTTCACAATCTTATATTAAGGTGTGGAATCGATTTTTTAGTACATATGCACTAAGTAACCGATACCAAGTTGCAGAAAAATATGAACTTCACAAATTTATACTAATTAACCGTTTTGAGGTTATTGGAGATGTCATATAGCCGTAAAGACAGTGTATTTGGAAAAATTTCACAATCTTATATTAAGGTGTAGAATCCATTTTTTAGTACACATGCACTAAGCAATCGATACCAAGTTGCGTAAAAATATGAACTATACATATTTATGCTAATTAACCGTTTTGAGGTTATTGGAGATGTCATATAGCCATAACGACAATTTATTTGGAAAAAATTCAGAATCTTATAATAAGGCGTAGAATCGATTTTTTAGTCCATATGCACTAAGCAATCTATACCAAGCTGCGTAAAAATATGAACTATACATATTTATGATAATTAACCGTTTTGAGGTTATTGGAGTTGTCATATAGCCATAACGACAGTAAATTTGGAAAAATTTCACAATTTTCGCACTAAGTAACCGATACCAAGTTGCGTAAAAATATGAACTTTACAAATTTATACTAATTAGCCGTTTTGAGGTTATTGGAGATGTCATATAGCCGTAAAGACAGTGTATTTGTATGGCTATATGACAACTCCAATAACCTCAAAACGGCTAATAAGCATAAATATGTATAGTTCATATTTTGACGCATCTTGGTATAGATTGCTTAATGTATATGTACTAAAAAATGGAATCCACACCTTAATATAAGATTGTGAAATTTTTCCAAATACACTGTCGTTATGGCTATATGACATCTCCAATAACCTCAAAACGGCTAATAAGCATAAATATGTATAGTTCATATTTTTACGCAACTTGGTATCGATTTCTTAGTGCATATGTTCTACAAAATCGATTCTACACCTTAATATAAGATTGTGAAATTTTTCCAAATACACTGTCGTTATGGCTATATGACAACTCCAATAACCTCAAAACAGCTAATTAACATAAATATGTATGTAAAGTTAATATTTTTACGCAACTTGGTATCGATTGCTTAGTGCATGTGTAGTACTAAAATGTCGATTCTACACCTTAATATAAGATTGTGAAATTTTTCCAAATACACTGTCGTTATGGCTATGTGACAACTCAAAACGGTTAATTAGCATAAATATGTATAGTTCATATTTTTTCGCAACTTGGTATCGAGTGCTTAATGTATATGTACTAAAAAATGGATTCTACACCTTAATATAAGATTGTGAAATTTTTCCAAATACACTATCGTTACGGCTATATGACATCTCCAATATCCTCAAAACGGTTAATTAGCAAAAATTAATGGTCCGAGAACGTTTAAGGTTAAATAACGACTGAATTTATTCAATATGGATAAACATGTCTTTACAGTTTATGAAAGGATATAACAAAAGAGAATATGGAAAAGTAATACAGAGTTGCAAGAGGTACATGGTTGTAATTTAAAGTACATATTCATTTAATACTATTTACTACGAACTACTTCGCCTCCACAACACCTCCTCTCGAAGTAGAGAGCTTATTCTTCTTCTTGATTGCATTCGGTAAGGCCCAAACTTGATGAACAATTACTATGCTTCAGTTCCGTAAGACCCTTGGTTAATATGTCCGCTGGCATTTTCAGTGTTGACATATACTCTAGTGTAATTGCCTTATCTCGTACGCAGTCTCGGATAAAATGATGCCGTACATCAATATGCTTCGTCCGAGGGTGGAAATTCGAAGATACTGCTAGCTTTTGTGCACTCTGGTTATCGTTAAATAACTTTACGCTGGTACACTCAATTCCCACCTCTTTCAAAGCGCCTTTTAAAGAAAGGGCTTCCTTAGCCGCCTCAGTTATGGCGATGTACTCTGACTCAGTACTGGAAAGCGAAACAGTACGTTGCTTCCGTGCTTCCCAACTTATAGACGACCCAGCATATATAAATGCAAAACCTGAATACGATCGTCTGTCTGTTGAATTTGCTCCCCAATCGGCATCGACTACACCATACAAATCTGCGCCTGTCTTCTTATACAGTAAACCCTGTTGTACTGTGCCCTTGACGTAACGTAAAATTCTTTTTGCTGATTTCCAATGCTCTTCAGTGTAGTTGCTGTTAAATTGACTCATAAAATTTGCGGCATACGCTATATCTGGTCTTGTAGATATCGCTAAATACATCCATCAAAGCGCCGATTAAGCTTTGGTATGGATATTTTGCCATAATCGCCTCATTTTTTGTTGTAGGAATGGTAAGTTTGCAGTTCACTTCTATTGGTGTTTTCGAAGGATTGCACTCTAACATTCCGAACTGCTTCACTATTGATTCTGCGAATGTCTTCTGCGATAGAAATATTTCGCCTTTCTCTAGATTCTGATGAAAATCTATACCCAAACAACGATTGACGTGACCGATATCCTCCATATCGAAATGTTGCGAAAGCGTTTTCTTCGTTGTTTTTAACCAAATTTCGTTATTTGATGCTAACAACAAATCATCTACGTATATAATGGCCAACATTATGTTACCACCTTCTCGACGTACGTAGAAACATGGATCAAATTTCGTTGATTTTAATCCAATCTTGTTTAGAGTTGCTGATAATTTGTGATACCACATTAACCCTGACTGTCGCAAACCATACAATGCTTTCTTTACTAAGCATACGGGGTTTTCTCGTTGTAGAGCTGCTTGCCACTCTCTTGCTGTTTGTTGTATTTCGCTACTATACTTTGTCAAACCTTTTAAGCCCACAGGTTGACCTCGTTGGATTTTCTTCAACACACTCATAAGTAAATCTGGAACATCCATGTAGATGTTTTCGTCTAGATCTCCATTCAAATATAGGGTGACCACATCCATTTGATGTATTTGGAGATCCAGCTCTGTACTCAGTGCTGTAAAGAGCTGTACTGAAGTTGACCGTTCAACCTCGCTATCTGTATTGCTATTTTTGAATATAACGTCCATTTTGTTTTCATATTCAACGTCTTTTTCATTTTCGTGCTCAAATTCTTCAAAAGTTCCATCAAAAGCCGATTTATCGATGAACTTTACATCACGACTTATTATAACGCACTTTTTAGTCTTTGAATACAAACGGTACGCTTTTGATTCGCATGAGTAGCCAACAAATATACATGGCTCAGCCCGCGAATCGAATTTTCCTTTTGAAGAATTTTTGTTTAGAACGTATGCTATTGTACCGAATATTTTCATATACGCCACTGTCGGATTTTTCTTGGTCCATACCCGGTATGGAACTTCACCCGTTGTTCTTGTTACGCAACGATTTCGAATATAACACGCCGTATTCACCGCTTCAGCCCAAAATGATGGTGGTGCACCCGCATGTTTCATCATGCACCTAGCCATATCAACGAGAGTTCTGTTTTTACGTTCAGCCATACCGTTTTGCTGCTGAGTATACGGTGCCGTAAGTCGACGTTTGATTCCGCACTCTTTTAGAAATGTATTAAATTGGGTGTATGAATTAGCCCCCACTGAATTAACCCCCACCGGGCAAAATGACTTAAGCCCCACCAATTTTACAACAAAATTAAAAATGGCGGAAAGTGGGGCTAAAGTCATTTTCGTGGGGATTAATTCATTTTTTTTTAGTGGGGATTCTGTCATGTAAGAACCCCCACGTTTGGTGGGGCTTAATTCATTTCGATTGGTGGGGATAAAAACATTTTCGTGGGGTTTAATTCATTTTTTTTTCGTGGGGATTCTGTCATGTAAGAACCCCCACGTTTGGTGGGGCTTAATTCATTTCGATTGGTGGGGATAAAATCATTTTCGTGGGGTTTAATTCATTTTTTTTTCGTGGGGATTCCGTCATTTTTGGTGGGGAAAGATTCACTAAGAAATTGGTGGGGCTTAAGTCATTTTAATTCCGTGATCTTTTATAAAAATAAATCAAACAGTTAGCAACGTAATACTTTTCACAGAAGAATTATGAACACCGGGGTTTTGGACCGACCAGGGATATTTTTTTTCGAGCGCTCGATTGATGTTGTTTAGTTAATCAATAACAGAAATTGGTTTTTATGTTATTTTTATAAAAATATGAAAAACTTCACAATCACTTCACTTTAACAAAAATGGCAAGGTTATGTTCGAAATTATGGCGCAGCTGTTGTAAATTCGAATGGCCACTATTGATTCATGCACTGATCGTTTTCGAATTATCGATATTCTCAATATACGAGTCTGAACGAGAATTGGTAAAAATGAGAAATACATAATAGGAAAATTTATAATTAATTATTACAGCAGAAAGAAGAAGAATTTGGACACAGAAGAATTTTGAACACCGGGGTTTTGGACCGACCTGGGATATTTTTTTTCGCGCGCTCGAAAAAAAATATCCCTGGTCGGTCCAAAACCCCGGTGTTCAAAATTCTTCTGTGAAAAGTATTAAAATCACTAATAGTGCACATTTCGTAAAAGGAGAAACCATAATTTTGTAAATAGACATATAATAAAAATCCATCTCTTACAGCTATTTTTACATGGGATAGTGAATTTCCTGCTGGGGTTTTTTTTTTGCATTCAATAATAGAGCGTAAAGTAACTGTTAAACCGGTTTTGCATTCAATTGTCTAATAACTATGTTATCACATTACATTATATTATGCTAATTTAGTTGTTATGAAATCTTGAAGCGAATAACGCGACGTGATAAAAACATGACTTTAAACTATGAACACGTGGTTGGAAAAAGAATAAATAGCAAATTGTTATATATTACAGAGGAAAAACAATTATATTCAAAAAAAACTATTAAAAAAGAAAAATATTTTTATGCTTGTTACGTGAAAACATGCAAAGCGAGGGTGTTTCTGAATAGTGAAGTGTGTTATAAGGTTAAAGATTTCATTGATCATAATCATGAAACTCAGGAGGATACGTACAGGGAATTAAAGATTATGAATAATATGAAGTCATCCTGTATGGAAATACATCAAGATTACACTGAACCGAGCGTTCTTGGAAGCATACGAAAAATATTTCAAAGTAGTTGCGTTGAGTAGGTTCATTCTTATTTTCGTTATTTATTTTAATTAATCACCTCATAATGTCATAATTTCAGATACCCTGTGGAAACAAAAGATATTGATTTTTATAAAATCCAACGAAATTGCCAAAAACTGGCAAATAAGCAATTTCTAATTTCTCCTAAAACACCAGCCGATGTTATCAAAGCATTTCAAGATGAAGTAACTTTGAAAAAATTTGGGTATACAAAACATACCGGCGATGATGCCTCAACCTTTTTTAAGATATGCTGTGATGCAAAAGACTTTGCCTATTGTTTGTTTTGTTCTGACAAAATAATAAATCTAGTGAAAGAAAATATTCCTTCAAATGTAGAGAGAAAAATACTGGTTGATGCAACATTTTCTGTTTTACCTATTGGTAGCTTCAAACAGCTTTTAATTATTCACATTGAATATTTTGAAACGGTGTGTTGATGATAATAATATTCAATTTGATAAATTATAAATAATTTTTTTTTTGTTTTCCTCAGGTGTTTCCTGCTATATTTGTTCTTATGAACAAGAAAACAAAAAAAAGTTACGAACATGTGTTTAACTATATTAATACTAATGTTTTAAAATTAGACGGAGCGGTGTTTATGGTGGATTTTGAAATTGGATTGCGTAGTGCTATAAAAAACATATTTCAACATTCTAAGCTATTCGGGTGCTGGTTTCACTATTGTCAAGCAGTACGAAGAAATATTGCTACAAAACACAAGAATCTGGCGGAATTTATTAGGCAATACCGAAAAGCATCTATATCTTACCACAAAATATTGTCACTCCCATTATTACCGGAGACACACATTGTTCATTGCTTTTCCATCATCAAAGAAGAAATTGCCACTTTCGACCACTTCTTTAAATTTGAATCTTTTTTAAAATACTTTGAAGAGCAATGGCTAAAAAAAGTAAGTTGTTTTATATTAAATTGTTTTGAAAAATTATGAATATTCGAAATATTTTAGATTGGTCCAAGAAATCTTTCGGTCTTTGGAAATAAGATCCGTACAACATCAGCTGTAGAATCGTATAATGCTGTGCTTGCCAAAATAATCCCAAAACAAGGGAATTTTTTCAAATTTGTGGGGCACTTACAAATGGAGGAGTATCGCAAAAGTAGGGAATTAGAATTGGTTATCAACAGCGGTGGTGCTTTAGGGAAACCAAAAAGAAAAACAAAGGAAAACGTTATGAGAGCAAATCTAATTGCTAAAGCGGAGGCGGACCTGCTTAATGGGCTCATAACCGCTACGAGTTTCTTGGATAGAATGGTCTTCTCTAGAAACAAAATAGTAACTGATATGGAGCCCATTGAAGACATATTCGAAGGTTTAGAATATATGGAAGAAGAATCTGAAGTCGAAGAAGAATCCAATGCCACGGAAGAAGGTGCATCAAATCCTCCACTGACATGCGTAATTTGTTTGGAAAACAAACCTAATATTTTGCTTTTGCCATGCAAACATTTAAAATTGTGCAGTGACTGCACATCTAAAATAGAAGCAGAGAGTGTGGCAAACAATTTTAATAAATTTAAATGCCCTTTTTGTCGTCAAGATGTTGACGAATATTTACATATTTTTATTTAATTATTTTCTTTTTCTCACATTTTCATATTTTCTTTTAATTCTTTAACCTTTTTCATTTTAAATATTACATACGTATGTATAATTGAATTTTTGTTAAAATTTTGATTTAAAAACTTGACGTTTAAAGCAAGCAAAATAAATTAAAAATGAAGTAAAGTGGGGCTAAAGTCATTTTCGTTGGGATTAATTCATTTTTTTTTAGTGGGGATTCTGTCATGTAAGAACCCCCACGTTTGGTGGGGCTTAATTCATTTCGATTGGTGGGGATAAAAACATTTTCGTGGGGTTTAATTCATTTTTTTTTTCGTGGGGATTCCGTCATGTAAGAACACCCACGTTTGGTGTGGCTTAATTCATTTCGATTGGTGGGGATAAAATCATTTTCGTGGGGTTTAATTCATTTTTTTTTCGTGGGGATTCCGTCATTTTTGGTGGGGAAAGATTCACTAAGAAATTGGTGGGGCTTAAGTCATTTTGCCCGGTGGGGGTTAATTCAGTGGGGGCTAATTCATACACCCTATTAAATTCATTATTACAATATTCACGCCCGTTATCCGATTGCAACGCTTTTATTTTCTTTCCCGTAAATGTCTCAACTTTAGCTTTATATTCTTTAAAAACATCCAGTACTTGTGATTTTTGTTTTATGAACCATCTTGACTTTTCGTCAATAAATGTCACAAAATACTTCGCCCCGCCGTGGGACTCACGCCTCATTGGTCCACACACGTCACTATGCACAATCTCTAGCAGATCGCCAACTCTGTTTCCTTCTGATCTAGGAAAAGTCGCACGCACTTGCTTTTCACTTGCACAAATTTCACAATCAGAGAGTTTTTCTGTTTGTTTAAATTTTAAACCATATACCGAACCGTTTGCCATTGATTTCAAATCGCGTTCGTTAACGTGTCCCATTCTGTAATGCCACAAATCAATATTGTTTTTGTAATTTGCTAAATTTGCGAAATCTTTCGAAGTTTTTAAATAATACAAATTGCCAATTCGTTCGGCTTCCAATACCACTTCATTATCTCTGTTCATAATCACGGCTTCATTCTTTTTGAATTTAACTGCGTAACCCCTGTCGGTAATTTTAGCAACAGACAACAAATTCGTACGCAAATCAGCCACATGTAAAACGTTTTCTAAGTCTAAGTCAATTTGTTTTCCGCGAACGTTTGCTGTAGTGCACACTTTACCAATACCACTTATCTTCGTTGAGCAATTATTTGCCAAACTTAATTCGTCATTTACTATTTTAACACTTTCAAAAATGTTTTTATTCGCACTCATATGAGATGTGCACCCACTGTCCAAACACCACCTCATATTTCTTAAAGGGACGGCAAATGCTTTTTCTACTGAACATAAAGCCACTTTTGCCTTTTCGTTCGTTTCTTCACTCACACACGTATTTTGTTCTTGTTGTTTGTCATTACAATTTCTCGCGAAATGTCCCGGTTTACCGCACCGATAGCATTTTTTTTCCTTTGAATTTGACGGATTACGATCAACATACGATTGGCTTTGTTTTTTCTTTATGTACAGCACGTTATTGTCTTCCATTTTGTCTTCTTTTGACTTTCGCGACTCGTGTTCTTCGAGAATTTTAACACGAAGAATGTCCGGCTTCGGTAGTTCATCTCGCGTTTCAACTGCACATCTAAATGTCTCGTATGACGCCGGCAAACTGTACAATAACAAAATTGCCATTGTTTCTTCACTCACACACGTATTTTGTTCTTGTTGTTTGTCATTACAATTTCTCGCGAAATGTCCCGGTTTACCGCACCGATAGCATTTTTTTGTTTCCTTTGAATTTGACGGATTACGATCAACATACGATTGGCTTTGTTTTTTCTTTATGTACAGCACGTTATTGTCTTCCATTTTGTCTTCTTTTGACTTTCGCGACTCGTGTTCTTCGAGAATTTTAACACGAAGAATGTCCGGCTTCGGTAGTTCATATCGCGTTTCAACTGCACATCTAAATGTCTCGTATGACGCCGGCAAACTGTACAATAACAAAATTGCCAGTAGCTCGTCGCCAATTTCGACGCCTATTTCTTTAAGCTTCGCTCCTGCATCGAAGAACCCGTTAAGGTGTTCTCGAACTTTCTCGTCTTCTGACATACGCGACAACACTACACGTTTAAGTAACTTTGCTTTTCTGGCTGGCCCCTTTGATTGGAATGTCGATTCCAACCTTACCCAAATATCACGTGCACTTCTGCACTCCGAAATCAGCCCTAGCTCTGATGGCGCTATCGCCAACGTAATGTCCGCTGATGCCTTCTGGTCAGCATTTTTCCACTCGGAGAGTTTTGTCTCGTCTGTGGGACACAATTTAGTGCCATCAGCATATTCCCACAAATCATTTTTTATTAAAATTGCCCGCTTTTGCAGCTTCCAAGAATCATAATTTTCCGCAATTAGCGGCTCGATTCTTACTATACCAGCCATTATGCTGAAGTCTCAAATTATATTTTTTTTTTTTCAATTACACTTGCACTTTTATTATAATCGTCCAGTGGTTCGCGATCACATGGAATTCTGGGCCCATAACCTAATGGTCCGAGAACGTTTAAGGTTAAATAACGACCGAATTTATTCAATATGGATAAACATGTCTTTACAGTTTATGAAAGGATATAACAAAAGAGAATATAGAAAAGTAATGCAGAGTTGCAAGAGGTACATGGTTGTAAATTAAAGTACATATTCATTTAATACTATTTACGACGAACTACTTCGCCTCCACAACAAAATGGCTATATGAAAACTCCAATAACTTCAAAACAGCTAATTAGCATAAATGTGTATAGTTCATTTTTTACGCAACTTGGTATCGATTGTTTAGTGCATATGTACTAAAAAATCGATTCTACACCTTTATATGAGATTGTGAAATTTTTGGAAATACACTGTCGTTATGGCTATATGACAACTCCAATAACCTCAAAACAGCTAATTAGCATAAATATGTATAGTTCATATTTTTACGCAGCTTGGTATAGATTGCTTAGTGCATATGTTCTTAAAAAATGGATTCTACACCTTAACATAAGATTGTGAAATTTTTCCAAATACACTGTCGTTATGGCTATATGACAACTCCAATAACCTCAAAACAGCTAATTAGCATAAATATGTATAGTTCATATTTTTACGCAGCTTGGTATAGATTGCTTAGTGCATCTGTACTAAAAAATCGATTCTACACCTTAATATAAGATTGTGAAATTTTTCCAAATACACTGTCGTTATGGCTATATGACATCTCCAAAAACCTCAAAACGGTTAATTAGCATAAATATGTCTAGTTCATATTGTTACGCAACTTGGTATCAAGTGCTTAATGTATATGTACTAAAAAATTGATTCTACACCTTAATATAAGATTGTGAAATTTTTCCAAATACACTGTCATTATGGCTATGTGACAACTCAAAATGGTTAATTAGCATAAATATGTATAGTTCATATTTTTACGCAACTTGGTATAAATTGCTTAGTGCATATGTACAAAAAATCGATTCTACGCCTTAATATAAGATTGTGAATATTTCCTAATGCA
Source organism: Bactrocera dorsalis (assembly GCF_023373825.1). NCBI lineage: Eukaryota > Metazoa > Arthropoda > Insecta > Diptera > Tephritidae > Bactrocera > Bactrocera dorsalis. The sequence continues at coordinate 55,792 of NW_026038116.1, forward strand.
CTGTCGTTATAGCTATATGACAACTCCAATAACCTCAAAACAGCTAATTAGCATAAATATGTAAAATTCATATTTTTACGCAACTTGGTATCGAGTGCTTAATGTATATGTACTAAAAAATGGATTCTACGCCTTAATATAAGATTGTGAAATTTATCCAAATGAACTGTCGTTACGGCTATATGACAACTCCAATAAATTTAAAAAGCCTAATTAGCATAAATATGTATAGTTCATATTTTTACGTAACTTGGTATCGGTTACTTAGTGCATATGTACTACAAAATCGATTCTACGCCTTAATATAAGATTGTGAAATTTTTCCAAATACACTGTCGTTATGGCTATATGACAACTCCAATAACCTCAAAACAGCTAATTAGCATAAATATGTATAGTTCATATTTTTGCGCAACTTGGTATAGATTGCTTAGTGCATCTGTACTAAAAAATCGATTCTACACCTTAATATAAGATTGTGAAATTTTTCCAAATACACTGTCGTTATGGCTATATGAAAACTCCAATAACCTCAAAACAGCTAATTAGCAAAAATATGTATATTTCATATTTTTACGCAACTTGGTATCGGTTACTTAGTGCATATGTACTAAAAAATCGATTTTACGCCTTAATATAAAATTGTGAAATTTTTCCAAATACACTGTTGTTACGGCTATATGACATCTCCAATAATCTCAAAACAGCTAATTAGCATAAATATGTATAGTTCATATTTTTACGCAACTTGGTATCTAGTGCTTATTGTATATGTACTAAAAAATGGATTCTACACCTTAATATAAGATTGTGAAATTTTTCCAAATACACTGTCGTTACGGCTATATGACATCTCCAATAACCTCAAAACGGTTAATTAGCATAAATATGTATAGTTCATATTTTTACGCAGCTTGGTATAGATTGCTTAGTGCATATGTACTAAAAAATCGATTCTACGCCTTAATATAAAATTGTGAAATTTTTCCAAATACACTGTTGTTACGGCTATATGACATCTCCAATAATCTCAAACAGCTAATTTGCATAAATATGTATAGTTCATATTTTTACGCAACTTGGTATCTAGTGCTTATTGTATATGTACTAAAAAATGGATTCTACACCTTAATATAAGATTGTGAAATGTTTCCAAATACACTATCGTTACGGCTATATGACATCTCCAATAACCTCAAAACGGTTAATTAGGATAAATATGTATAGTTCAAAATTTTACGCAACTTGGTATAGATTACTTAGTGCATGTGTACTAAAATATCGATTCTCCGCCTTAATATAAGATTGTGAAATTTTTCCAAATACACTGTCGTTATGGCTATATGACATCTCCAATAACCTCAAAACAGCTAATTAGTATAAATTTGTAAAGTTCATATTTTTACGCAACTTGGTATAGATTGCTTAGTGCATATGTACTAAAAAATCGATTCTACACCTTAATATAAGATTGTGAAATTTTTCCAAATACACTGTCGTTATGGCTATATGACAACTCCAATAACCTCAAAACGGTTAATTAGCATAAATATGTATAGTTCATATTTTAACGCAACTTGGTATCGACTACTTAGTGCATATGTAATACAAAATGGATTCTACACCTTAATATAAGATTGTGTAATTTTTCCAAATACACTGTCGTTACGGCTATATGACAGGTCCAATAACCTCAAAACGGTTAATTAGCATAAATATATATAGTTCATATTTTTACGCAACTTGGTATCGAGTGCTTAATGTATATGTACTAAAATATCGATTCTCCGCCTTAATATAAGATTGTGAAATTTTTCCAAATACACTGTCGTTACGGCTATATGACATCTCCAATAACCTCAAAACAGCTAATTATCATAAATATGTACAGTTCATATTTTTACGCAACTTGGTATAGATTGCTTAGTGCATATGTACTAAAAAATCGATTCCACACCTTAATATAAGATTGTGAAATTTTTCCAAATACACTGTCGTTACGGCTATATGACAACTCCAATAACCTCAAAACGGTTAATTAGCATAAGTATGTATAGTTCATATTTTTACGCAACTTGGTATGGATTGCTTAATGTATATGTACTACAAAATCGATTGTTATGGCTATGTGACAACTCAAAACGGTTAATTAGCATAAATATGATAAGTTCGTATTTATACGCAACTTGGGGTCGGTTACTTAGTGCATACGTACTAAAAAATGGATTCTACACCTTAATATAAGATTGTGAAATTTTTCCAAATACACTGTCGTTATGGCTGTATGGCAACTCCAATAATCTCAAACGGTTAATTAGCATAAATATGTATAGTTCATATTTTTACGCAACTTGGTATCGAGTGCTTAATGTATATGTACTAAAAAATCTATTCTACACCTTAATATAAGATTGTGAAATTTTTCCAAACGCACTGTCGTTATGGCTATGTGACAACTCAAAACGGTTAATTAGCATAAATATGATAAGTTCGTATTTATACGCAACTTGGGATCGGTTACTTAGTGCATACGTACTAAAAAATGGATTCTACACCTTAATATAAGATTGTGAAATTTTTCCAAATACACTGTCGTTATGGCTGTATGGCAACTCCAATAATCTCAAAACGGTTATTTAGCATAAATATGTATAGTTCATATTTTTACGCAACTTGGTATCGATTGCTTAGTGCATATGTACTAAAAAATCGATTCTACACCTTAATATAAGATTGTGAAATTTTTCCAAATACACTGTCGTTACGGCTATATGACATCTCCAATAACCTCAAAACAGCTAATTATTATAAATATGCAGAGTTCATATTTTTACGCAACTTGGTATCGAGTGCTTAATGTATATGTACTAAAAAATCTATTCTACACCTTAATATAATATTGTGAAATTCTTCCAAATACACTGTCGTTACGGCTATATGACATCTCCAATAACCTCAAAACAGCTAATTATTATAAATATGTATAGTTCATATTTTTACGCAACTTGGTATCGAGTGCTTAATATATATGTACTAAAAAATCTATTCTACACCTTAATATAAAATTGTGAAATTTTTCCAAATACACTGTCGTTACGGCTATATGACATCTCCAATTACCTCAAAACAGCTAATTATTATAAATATGTATAGTTCATATTTTTACGCAACTTGGTATCGAGTGCTTATTGTATATGTACTAAAAAATCTATTCTAAACCTTAATATAAGATTGTGAAATTTTTCCAAACGCACTGTCGTTATGGCTATGTGACAACTCAAAACAGCTAATTACCATAAATATGTAAAGTTCGTATTTATACGCAACTTGGGATCGGTTACTTAGTGCACACGTACTAAAAAATCGATTCTACGCCTTAATATAAGATTGTGAATTTTTTCCAAATACACTGTCGTTATGGCTATATGACATCTCCAATAACCTCAAAACAGCTAATTAGCATAAATATGTATAGTTCATATTTTTACGCAACTTGGTATCGAGTTCTTAATGTATATGTACTAAAAAATCTATTCTACACCCTAATATATTGTGAAAATTTTCCAAATACACTGTCGTTACGGCTATATGACATCTCCAATAACCTCAAAATGGCTAATAGGCATAAATATGTATAGTTCAAATTTTTACGCAACTTGGTATAGATTGCTTAGTGCATATGTACTTAAAAAATGGATTCTACACTTTAATATAAGATTGCGTTATTTTTCCAAATACACTGTCGTTACGGCTATATGACATCTCCAATAACCTCAAAACAGCTAATTAGCATAAATATGTTTAGTTCATATTTTTACGCAACTTGGTTTCGAGTGCTTAATGTATATGTACTTAAAAATCGATTCTACACATTAATATAAAATTGTGAAATTTTTCCAAATACACTGTCGTTACGGCTATATGACATCTCCAATAACCTCAAAACAGCTAGTTAGCATAAATATGTTTAGTTCATATTTTTACGCAACTTGGTTTCGAGTGCTTAATGTATATGTTCTAAAAAATCGATTCTACACCTTAATATAAGATTGTGAAATTTTTCCAAATACACTGTCGTTACGGCTATATGACAACTCCAATAACCTCAAAACGGCTAATTAGCATAAATATGTATAGTTCATATTTTTACGCAACTTGGTATAGATTGCGTAGTGCATGTGTACTAAAAAATCGATTCTCCGCCTTAACATAAGATTGTGAAATTTTTCCAAATACACTGTCGTTACGGCTATATGATAACTCCAATAACCTTAAAACGGCTAATTTGCATATATATGTATAGTTCATATTTTTACGCATCTTGGTATAGATTGCTTAGTGCATATGTACTAAAAAATCGATTCTACACATTAATATAAGATTGTGAAATTTTTCCAAATACACTGTCGTTACGGCTGAATGTCAACTCCAATAATCTCAAAACGGTTATTTAGCATAAATATGTATAGTTCATATTTTTTCGCAACTTGGTATCGATTGCTTAGTGCATATGTACTAAAAAATCGATTCTACACCTTAATATAAGATTGTGAAATTTTTCCAAATACACTGTCGTTATGGCTATATGACAACTCCAATAACCTCAAAACAGCTAATTAGCATAAATATGTATAGTTCATATCTTTACGCAACTTGGTATCGAGTGCTTAATGTATATGTACTAAAAAATGGATTCTACACCTTAATATAATATTGTGAAATTTTTCCAAATACACTGTCGTTACGGCTATATGACATCTCCAATAACCTCAAAACAGCTAATTATTATAAATATGTATAGTTCATATTTTTAGGCATCTTGGTATAGATTGCTTAGTGCATACGTACTAAAAAAACGATTCTACACCTTAATATAAGATTGTGAATTTTTTCCAAATACACTGTCGTTATGGCTATATGACATCTCCAATAACCTCAAAACGGCTAATAAGCATAAAAATGTATAGTTCATATTTTTACGCAACTTGGTATCGAGTGCTTAATGTATATGTACTAAAAAATGGATTCTACACCTTAATATAATATTGTGAAATTTTTCCAAATACACTGTCGTTACGGCTATATGACATCTCCAATAACCTCAAAACAGCTAATTATTATAAATATGTATAGTTCATATTTTTAGGCATCTTGGTATAGATTGCTTAGTGCATACGTACTAAAAAAACGATTCTACACCTTAATATAAGATTGTGAATTTTTTCCAAATACACTGTCGTTATGGCTATATGACATCTCCAATAACCTCAAAACGGCTAATAAGCATAAAAATGTATAGTTCATATTTGTTGAAGATAGTCGTTTACTAACACTATGCATGTCATTGCATTATTTACGTCATTACATTCTTTACATACTGTCATTCTCACATTTACATGTATAAGTATTAGTTATTACTTTGTTCTTTAATTCTTCTTGTAATATAACATTCTTTCTTCTGGATTAAAACCTCGTGGAGTGAACATCAACTTTTAGTTTGTCTCTAAATATATACTTAATTATCTCTGCAATCCTATCAGGTTATGGGCCCAGGATCGCAAATTTGTTTAAATTTTGAGAGTTTATAAGACTAATGAGTGATATCGAGAATTCAGAAGCGTTTTTGCCAAAAATTGAAATCAGTAAAGCTAGCAGGTGCTTTGATACGGCTGAAGTAATGGCTACGATTACTTCGTCAACATCTTCTCGGATCGAGTTGCTTTCCAAGGACAATTTCGACACTTGGAGCATGCAAGTGGAAGCATTGCTGACTAAAAATGATTTGTGGGAGTATGTAAATGGTTCTAATTTGATACCGGCAGAGACTGACACTGCAGCAAGAAGCGCTTGGTTGAAAGCTGACAAGAAAGCTAAAGCAGATTTGGTTTTGTCAATTCAGCCATCCGAACTAAAGCAAGTCAGGGGTTGTGAGACTTCGCGGGAAGTGTGGCTGAAACTAGAATCGATTTATGCGTCAAAAGGACCAGCACGTAAAGCAACATTATTGAAGCAGTTGATGTTGCAAAAGTTAGATGAAAGCGATGACGTGAAAGAGCACATGGCGAAATTTTTCGATGCGGTAGATAAGTTGGAGAGCATGAATGTGCAGATAAACGGTGATCTGTTATGTATCATGCTATTGTATAGTTTACCGTCTACTTATGAAAACTTTCGGTGCGCAATAGAATCGCAATAGACGAGCTTGGGTATTGGATAGTGGGTGTACTGCTCATTTGTGTAGTGACGAGTGCATGTTTAAGACCGTGGAAAAATCATCCAAAGTCAAGTTGAATTTGGCAAGTCAACAGGCGTGTGCAGATGTACGAGGTGAAGGTGTGGTAAATTTGTCAGTGACAGGCGCAGATGGCCAGCGAGTAGTTGAGTTACAAAATACGTTGTTGGTTCCGGAACTGCGCACAAATTTAGTTTCGGTGGCAAAAATTACTAACAAGGGACATAAAGTGACATTTACCAAAGATGGAGCGTTTGTATCCAACGCAAGTGATGAAATTACCTTGATTGCTGATCGCATGGGTGATTTATATTACGTCAGAGAAAGCAGCGAGTGTGCTTCTATTCAGGCGAAGTGCTCCGAACTGTTGAAGTGGCATTATCGTCTGGGTCATCTTAACGGGGCTGATTTATCAAAATTGGTAAGAGATGGCATAGTTCCTGTCTCTGATATTGACGAGGTGAAGCAACTGATACAGTGCGAAGTGTGTATATTAGGCAAAATGTCTGCGTTACCGTTCAATAGAGGCAGAGTGCCTTGTTCAGAACCAATGAGAATTATACATTCTGATGTTGTGGGACCGTTCAGAGAAGAATCCATTGGACGAGCTCGATATTTTGTCACCTTTATAGATGATTGTACAAGGTGGTGCGAAATATACTTACTAAGGCAGAAGTCTGACGTTTTCGAAGCATTCAAGATGTACCAAAGTTTCATGGAAAGACAGACTGGGTTTAAAATTAAATGTTTGCAGTCCGATAATGGACGTGAGTATCTAAATAATGAATTTGATAAGTATCTTTCAGAATGTGGCATAGCTCGTCGGCTAAGTGTTCCCAGGACGCCTCAACAGAATGGAGTCGCAGAACGAATGAATAGAACACTGCTGGACATGACTAGGTGTTTGTTATTGCAGTCTGGTCTCGGTCATACTTTTTGGTCAGAAGCTGTGGCATCTGCTTGCCATATAAGAAACAGATGTCCATCCCGAACGTTAGGTGGGAAATCGCCTTATGAATGCCTAAATAAGGTAAAGCCAAGTGTTAAACACTTCAAATCGTTTGGATCAAAGGTAATGGTGCTTGATAAAATACCAGATAAAAATAAACTGGCGCCTAGATGTCAAGAAGGTGTGTTTGTTGGGTATCCCAGAGAAACAAAGGGTTATCGTGTGTGGATACCGAAGGCGCATAAAGTCATATGTGCACGTGATGTCCGGTTTGTTAGCGAACATCAACTGATTTCGAATCCTATCAATATTTTTACGCAACTTGGTATAGATTGCTTAGTGCATATGTACTTAAAAAATGGATTTTACACTTTAATATAAGATTGTGTAATTTTTCCAAATACACTGTCGTTACGGCTATATGACAACTCCAATAACCTCAAAACAGCTAATTATTATAAATATGTATAGTTCATATTTTTACGAAACTTGGTATAGATTGCTTAGTGCATATGTTCTAAAAAATCGATTCTACACCTTAATATAAGATTGTGAAATTTTTCCAAATACACTGTCGTTACGGCTATATGACAACTCCAATAACCTCAAAACGGCTAATTAGCATAAATATGTATAGTTCATATTTTTACGCAACTTGGTATAGATTGCGTAGTGCATGTGTACTAAAAAATCGATTCTCCGCCTTAACATAAGATTGTGTAATTTTTCCAAATACACTGTCGTTACGGCTATATGATAACTCCAATAACCTTAAAACGGCTAATTTGCATATATATGTGTAGTTCATATTTTTACGCATCTTGGTATAGATTGCTTAGTGCATCTGTACTAAAAAATCGATTCTACACATTAATATAAGATTGTGAAATTTTTCCAAATACACTGTCGTTACGGCTGAATGTCAACTCCAATAATCTCAAAACGGTTATTTAGCATAAATATGTATAGTTCATATTTTTTCGCAACTTGGTATGGATTGCTTAGTGCATCTGTACTAAAAAATCGATTCTACACCTTAATATAAGATTGTGAAATTTTTCCAAATACACTGTCGTTATGGCTATATGACAACTCCAATAACCTCAAAACAGCTAATTAGTATAAATATGTATAGTTCATATTTTTACGCAACTTGGTATCGAGTGCTTAGTGTATATGTACTAAAAAATGGATTCTACTCCTTAATATAAGATTGTGAAATTTTTCCAAATACACTGTCGTTACGGCTATATGACATCTCCAATAACCTCAAAACAGCTAATTAGTATAAATATGTATAGTTCATATTTTTAGGCATCTTGGTATAGATTGCTTAGTGCATACGTACTAAAAAAACGATTCTACACCTTAATATAAGATTGTGAATTTTTTCCAAATACACTGTCGTTATGGCTATATGACATCTCCAATAACCTCAAAACGGCTAATAAGCATAAAAATGTATAGTTCATATTTTTACGCAACTTGGTATAGATTGCTTAGTGCATATGTACTTAAAAAATGGATTTTACACTTTAATATAAGATTGTGTAATTTTTCCAAATACACTGTCGTTACGGCTATATGACAACTCCAATAACCTCAAAACAGCTAATTATTATAAATATGTATAGTTCATATTTTTACGAAACTTGGTATAGATTGCTTAGTGCATATGTACTTAAAAAATGGATTCTACACTTTAATATAAGATTGTGTAATTTTTCCAAATACACTGTCGTTACGGCTATATGACATCTCCAAAACCTCAAAACAGCTAATTAGCATAAATATGTATAGTTTATATTTTTACGCAACTTGGTATCGAGTGCTTAATGTAAATGTACTAAAAAATACATTCTGCACCTTAATATAAGATTGTGAAATTTTTCCAAATACACTATCGTTACGGCTATATGATATCTCCAAAAACCTCAAAACGGTTAATTAGCATAAATATGTAAAGTTCATATTTTTACGCAACTTGGTATAGATTGCTTAGTGCATCTGTACTAAAAAATCGATTCTACACCTTAATATAAGATTGTGAAATTTTTCCAAATACACTGTCGTTATGGCTATATGACATCTCCAAAAACCTCAAAACAGCTAATTAGCATAAATATGTATAGTTCATATTTTTACGCAACTTGGTATCGAGTGCTTAACGTATATGTTTTAAAAAATCTATTCTACACCCTAATATAAGATTGTGAAATTTTTCCAAATACACTGTCGTTACGGCTATATGACATCTCCAATAACCTCAAAATGGCTAATAAGCATAAATATGTATAGTTCAAATTTTTACACAACTTGGTATAGATTGCTTAGTGCATATGTACTTAAAAAATGGATTCTACACTTTAATATAAGATTGTGTAATTTTTCCAAATACACTGTCGTTACGGCTATATGACATCTCCAATAACCTCAAAACGGCTAATAAGCATAAATATGTACAGTTCATATTTTTACGCAACTTGGTATAGATTGCTTAGTGCATATGTACTACAAAATCGATTCTACAACTTAATATAAGATTGTGAAATTTTTCCAAATACACTGTCGTTACGGCTATATGCCATATGACATCTCCAAAAACCTCAAAACAGCTACTTAGCATAAATATGAATAGTTCATATTTTTACGCAACTTGGTATCGAGTGCTTAATGTATATGTACTAAAAAATCTATTCTACACCTTAATATAAGATTGTGAAATTTTTCCAAACGCACTGTCGTTATGGCTATATGACAACTCCAATAACCTCAAAACAGCTAATTAGTATAAATTTGTAAAGTTCATATTTTTACGCAACTTGGTATCGGTTACTTAGTGCATATGTACTAAAAAATCGATTCTACACCTTAATATAAGATTGTGAAATTTTTCCAAATTTACTGTCGTTATGGCTATATGACATCTCCAATAACCTCAAAACGGTTAATTAGCATAAATATGTATAGTTCATATTTTTACGCAACTTGGTATAGATTGCTTAGTGCATCTGTACTAAAAAATGGATTCTACACCTTAATATAAGATTGTGAAATTTTTCCAAATACACTGTCGTTATGGCTATATGACATCTCCAAAACCTCAAAACGGTTAATTAGCATAAATATGTATAGTTCATATTTGCGCAACTTTGTATCGAGTGCTTAATGGATATGTACTAAAAAATCACTTCTACACCTTAATATAAGATTGTGAAATTTTTCCAAACGCACTGTCGTTATGGCTATATGACAACTCCAATAACCTCAAAACAGCTAATTAGCATAAATTTGTATAGTCATATTTTTACGCAACTTGGTATCGAGTACTTATGCATATGTACTAAAAAATCGATTCTACACCTTAATATAAGATTGTGAAATTTTTCCAAATACACTGTCGTTATGGCTATATGACAACTCCAATAACCTCAAAACAGCTAATTAGTATAAATTTGTATAGTTCATATTTTTCTGCAACTTGGTATAGAATGCTTTATGTATACGTACCAAAAAATCCATTCTACACCTTAATATAAGATTGTGAAATTTTTCCTAATTCACCGTCGTTATGGCTATATGGGAACTCCAATAACCTCAAAACAGCTAATTAGTATAAATATGTATAGTTCATATTTTTGCGCAACTTGGTATCGATTGCTTAATGTATATGTACTAAAAAATCGATTCTACACCTTAATATAAGATTGTGAAATTTTTCCAAATTTACTGTCGTTATGGCTATATGACAACTCCAATAACCTCAAAACAGCTAATTAGCATAAATATGTATAGTTCATATTTTTACGCAACTTGGTATCGGTTACTTAGTGCATATGGACTAAAAAATCGATTCTACACCTTAATATATGATTGTGAAATTTTTCCAAATACACTGTCGTTATGGCTATATGGGAACTCCAATAACCTCAAAACAGCTAATTAGTATAAATTTGTACAGTTCATATTTTTACGCAACTTGGTATCGGTTACTTAGTGCATATGTACTAAAAAATCGATTCTACACCTTAATATAAGATTGTGAAATTTTTCCAAATACACTGTCGTTATGGCTATATGACAACTCCAAAAACCTTAAAACGGCTAATTAGCATATATATGTATAGTTCATATTTTACGCAACTTGGTATCGATTACTTAGTGCATATGTACTAAAAAATCGATTCTACACCTTAATATATAATTGTGAAATTTATCCAAATACACTGTCGTTATGGCTATATTATAACTCCAATAACCTTAAAACAGCTAATTATCATAAATATGTATAGTTCATATTTTTACGCATCTTGGTATCGATTACTTAGTGCATATGTACTAAAAAATCGATTCTACACCTTAATATAAGATTGTGAAATTTTTCCAATACACTGTCGTTATGGCTATATGACAACTCCAAAAACCTCAAAACGGTTAATTAGTATAAATATGTATAGTTCATATTTTTGCGCAACTTGGTAATCGATTGCTTAGTGAATCTGTACTAAAAAATCTATTCTACACCTTAATATAAGATTGTGAAATTTTTCCAAATACACTGTCGTTATGGATATATGAGAACTCCAATAACCTCAAACAGCTAATAAGCATAAATATGTATAGTTCATATTTTTACGCAACTTGGTTTCGATTGCTAGTGCATATGGAGTGAAAATCGATTCTACACCTTAATATAAGATTGTGAAATTTTTCCAAATACACTGTCGTTACGGCTATATGACAACTCCAATAACCTCAAAACAGCTAATTAGCATAAATATGTATAGTTAATATTTTTACGCAACTTGGTATCGATTGCTAAGTGCATATGTACTAAAAAATCGATTCTATACCTTAATATAAGATTGTGAAATTTTTCCAAACGCACTGTCGTTGTGGCTATATGACAACTCCAATAACCTCAAAAGGGTTAATTAGCATAAATATGTATAGTTCATATTTTTACGCAACTTGGTATCGATTGCTTAACGTATATGTACTAAAAAATCGATTCTACGCCTTAATGTAATATTGTGAAATTTTTCCAAACGCACTGTCGTTATGGCTATATGACATTTCCAATAACCTCAAAACGGTTAATTAGCATAAATATGTATAGTTCATATTTTTACGCAACTTGGTATCGACTACTTAGTGCATATGTAATACAAAATCGATTCTACGCCTTAATATAAGATTGTGAAATTTTTCCAAATACACTGTCGTTATGGCTATATGACAACTCCAATAACCTCAAAAACGGTTAATTAGCATAAATATGTATAGTTCGTATTTTTACGCAACTTAGTATCGGTTGCTTATTGCATATGTACTAAAAAATCGTTTCTACACCTTAATATAAGATTGTGAAATTTTTCCAAATACACTGTCGTTATGGCTATATGACAACTCCAATAACCTCAAAACGGTTAATTAGCGTAAATATGTGTAGTTCATATTTTTACGCAACTTGGTATAGATTGCTTAGTACTAAAAAAGCGATTCTACACCTTAATATAAGATTGTGAAATTTTTCCAAATACACTGTCGTTATGGCTATATGACAACTCCAATAACCTCAAAACAGCTAATTAGCATAAATATGTATAGTTCATATTTTTACGCAACTTGGTATCGATTGCGTAGTGCATATGTACTAAAATATCGATTCTACGCCTTAACATAAGATTGTGAAATTTTTCCAAATACACTGTCGTTATGGCTATATGACAACTCCAATAACCTCAAAACGGTTAATTAGCATAAATATGTATAGTTCATATTTTTACGCAACTTTGTATAGATTGCTTAGTGCATCTGTACTAAAAAATCGATTCTACACCTTAATATAAGATTGTGAAATTTTTCCAAATACACTGTCGTTATGGCTATATGACATCTCCAATAACCTCAAAACGGTTAATTAGCATAAATATGTATAGTTCATATTTTTACGCAACTTGGTATCGATTGCTTAGTGCATATGCACTAAAAAATCGATTCTACACTTTAATATAAGATTGTGAAATTTTTCCAAATACACTGTCGTTACGGCTCTATGACAACTCCAATAACCTTAATACAGCTAATTAGCATAAATATGTATAGTTCATATTTTTACGCAACTTGGTATAGATTGCTTAGTGAATATGTACTAAAAAATCGTTTCTACACCTTAATATAAGATTGTGAAATTTTTCCAAATACACTGTCGTTACGGCTATATGACATCTCCAATAACCTCAAAAGGGTTAATTAGCATAAATATGTATAGTTCATATTTTTACGCAACTTGGTATCGATTGCTTAGTGCATATGTACTAAAAAATCGATTCTACACCTTAATATAAGATTGTGAAATTTTTCCAAATACACTGTCGTTATGGCTATATGACAACTCCAATAACCTCAAAACAGCTAATTAGCATAAATATGTATAGTTCATATTTTTACGCAACTTGGTATCGATTGCTTAGTGCATATGTACTAAAAAATCGATTCTACACCTTAATATAAGATTGTGAAATTTTTCCAAATACACTGTCGTTACGGCTATATGACAACCCCAATAACCTCAAAACGGTTAATTAGCATAAATATGTATAGTTCATATTTTTACGCAACTTGGTATCGATTGCTTAGTGCATGTGTAGAAAAATATCGATTCTACGCTTTAATATAAGATTGTGAAATTTCTCCAAATACACTGTTGTTATGGCTATATGACAACTCCAATAACCTCAAAACGGTTAATAAGCATAAATATGTACAGTTCATATTTTAACGCAACTTGGTATCGATTGCTTAGTGCATCTGTACTAAAAAATCGATTCTACACCTTAATATAAGATTGTGAAATTTTTCCAAATACACTGTCGTTATGGCTATATGACATCTCCAATAACCTCAAAACAGCTAATTAGCATAAATATGTATAGTTCATATTTTTACGCAACTTGGTATCGATTGCTTAGTGCATATGTACTAAAAAATCGATTCTACACCTTAATATAAGATTGTGAAATTTTTCCAAATACACTGTCGTTATGGCTATATGACAACTCCAATAACCTCAAAACGGTTAATTAGCATAAATATGTATAGTTCATATTTTTACGCAACTTGGTATCGATTGCTTAGTGCATGTGTACTAAAAAATCGATTCTACACCTTAATATAAGATTGTGAAATTTTTCCAAATACACTGTCGTTATGGCTATATGACAACTCCAATAACCTCAAAACAGCTAATTAGCATAAATATGTATAGTTCATATTTTTACGCAACTTGGTATCGATTGCTTAGTGCATATGTACTAAAAAATGGATTCTACACCTTAATATAAGATTGTGAAATTTTTCCAAATACACTGTCGTTATGGCTATATGACATCTCCAATAACCTCAAAACAGCTAATTAGCATAAATATGTATAGTTCATATTTTTACGCAACTTGGTATCGATTGCTTAGTGCATGTGTACTAAAAAATCGATTCTACACCTTAATATAAGATTGTGAAATTTTTCCAAATACACTGTCGTTATGGCTATATGACAACTCCAATAACCTCAAAACGGTTAATTAGCATAAATATGTATAGTTCATATTTTTACGCAACTTGGTATCGATTGCTAAGTGCATATGTACTAAAAAATCGATTCTACACCTTAATATAAGATTGTGAAATTTTTCCAAATACACTGTCGTTATGGCTATATGACAACTCCAATAACCTCAAAACAGCTAATTAGCATAAATATGTATAGTTCATATTTTTACGCAACTTGGTATCGATTGCTTAGTGCATATGTACTAAAAAATCGATTCTACACCTTAATATAAGATTGTGAAATTTTTCCAAATACACTGTCGTTACGGCTATATGACATCTCCAATAACCTCAAAACAGCTAATTAGCATAAATATGTATAGTTCATATTTTTACGCAACTTGGTATCGATTGCTTAGTGCATATGTACTAAAAAATCGATTCTACACCTTAATATAAGATTGTGAAATTTTTCCAAATACACTGTCGTTACGGCTATATGACATCTCCAATAACCTCAAAACAGCTAATTAGCATAAATATGTATAGTTCATATTTTTACGCAACTTGGTATCGATTGCTTAGTGCATATGTACTAAAAAATCGATTCTACACCTTAATATAAGATTGTGAAATTTTTCCAAATACACTGTCGTTACGGCTATATGACAACTCCAATAACCTCAAAACAGCTAATTAGCATAAATATGTATAGTTCATATTTTTACGCAACTTGGTATCGATTGCTTAGTGCATGTGTACTAAAAATCGATTCTACACCTTAATATAAGATTGTGAAATTTTTCCAAATACACTGTCGTTATGGCTATATGACAACTCCAATAATCTCAAAACGGTTAATTAGCATAAATATGTATAGTTCATATTTTTACGCAACTTGGTATCGATTGCTAAGTGCATATGTACTAAAAAATCGATTCTACACCTTAATATAAGATTGTGAAATTTTTCCAAATACACTGTCGTTATGGCTATATGGGAACTCCAATAACCTCAAAACGGCTAATTAGCATAAATATGTATAGTTCATATTTTTACGCAACTTGGTATCGATTGCTTAATGTAAAGGGTGATTTTTTAAGAGCTTGATAACTTTTTTTAAAAAAAAAACGCATAAAATTTGCAAAATCTCATCGGTTCTTTATTTGAAACGTTAGATTGGTTCATGACATTTACTTTTTTGGTGAAGATACTTGTCATTCTAAATGTTTGACCGCTCTTGCGTCTTAGGTGGTCACATTCGGAAAGTCCAATTTTGGGCAACTTTTTCGAGCATTTCGGCCGGAATAGCCCGAATTTCTTCGTAAATGGTTTGTCTTCCAAAGCTGGAAATAGTTGCTGGCCTTATTTTCTGTAGACTTTAGACTTGACGTTAGCCCCACAAAAACGTAATTCCTACAGCGGCGTTAAATCGCATGATCTTTGGTGGCCAACTAACGGGTCCATTTTACTTGAGATGAATTGTTGTCCGAAGTTTTCCCTCCAAATGGCCATAGAATCGCGAGCTGTTTGGCATGTAGCGCCATCTTGTTGAAACCAGCATTGTCCAACCAAGTTCATTTCTTCCATTTTTTGGCAACAAAAAGTTTGTTATCATCGGAGACGATAGCGATCGCCATTCACCGTAACGTTGCGTCCAACAGCATCTTTGAAAAAATACGGTCCAATGATTCCACCAGCTTACAAACCCCACCAAACAGTGCATTTTTCGGGATTCAGATTGGGCAGTTTTCTTGAACGGCTTCTGGTTGCTCATTCCACCCCAAATGCCTGGCAATGTTGCTTATTCATTTACGATATCCATTCAAACCAGAAATGAGCCTCATCCGCTGAAACGAAAATTTTGTCGATAAACACATTTCGCAACCGTACACTGATTTTGGTATAAAGTTCAATGATTTGCAAGTCGTTGCTCGTTAGTAAGTCTTAATTCATGATGAAATGTCAAAGCTACTGAAGCATCTTTCTCTTTGACACCATGTCTGAAACTCCCACGTGATCTTGTCAAATACTAATGCATGAAAATCCTAAACCTCCAAAAAATCACAGCCGTTATAATATTGTGAAATACTTCCCAATACACCGGCGTTATGGCTGATATGACATCTCCCAATAACCTCGAACGGTTAATTTATCGTAAACTATTTTATAGTTCATATTTTTAACGCAACTTGGTATCGAGTGGGTTAATGTGATATGTACTAAAAATGGATTTCTACCACCTTAATATAATATTGTGAAAATTTTTCCAAATACGCTTATCGTTACGGCTACATAACATCTCCAATAACCTCAAAACGGTTTAATTAGCATAAATATGTATAGTTCATAATTTTTACCGCAACTTGGTATCGTGCTACTTAGTGCATATGGCTAAAAAATCGATTCTACCACCTGAATAATAAGATTTGGTTGAAATGTTTTCCAAATTCACTGTCTTAGGTGTTATTGTGGCAACTCCAATAACTTGTTTCAAAGAGGCTAATTAGCATACATATGTAACATTTCATATTTTTAGGCAATTTGGTTATCCGGTTACTTTAGTGCATATGTACTAGAAAAAATAAAATTAGATTCTACAAAAACACTTAATATAAGATTGTTAAAATTTTTTCCAAATACGCAACTGTCGTTTATGGCTCATATGAACATCTTCCAGATATACCTCAAAACGGTCTAATTAGCATAAATATGTATAGTTCAAATTTTTTACGCAACTTGGTATCGGTTTTACTTTATTGCCATATGTACTAAAAAATCGATTCTAACACCTCATAATATATTTATTGTTTAAATTTTTCCAAATTTACTGTTCGTTATGGCGCTATATGAAATCTCCAATAACCTCGCAACGGTTAATTAGCAATTAGATAAATGTAATAGTTTCATTATTTTTTGCGCAACTTGGGGTCATCACGGGGGGGGGCTACTTAGTCGCATTGGAATGGACTAAAAAATCGATTCTTAACAACCTTAATATAGAGAAATGTGAAATTTTTCCATAACTCACTGGTCGTTAACGGCTATATGTACATCTCCAAAAACCCTCAAACAGCTAATTAGCATACATAATGTACGTTCATATTTTTTACGCAACTTGGTATCGGGGGGGGGGGATTGCTTAAAGCATATGGTAATGTACAAAAATCGATTCTACACCTTAATATAAGATTGTGAAATTTTTCCAAATACACTGTCGTTATGGCTATATGACAACTCCAATAACCTCAAAACGGTTAATTATCATAAATATGTATAGTTCATATTTTTACGCAACTTGGTATCGGCTACTTAGTGCATATGGACTAAAAAATCGATTCTACACCTTAATATAAGATTGTGAAATTTTTCCAAATTCACTGTCATTATGGTTATGTGGCAACTCCAATAACTTCAAAGAGGCTAATTAGCATAAATATGTAAAGTTCATATTTTTACGCAACTTGGTATCGGCTACTTAGTGCATATGGACGAAAAAATCGATTCTACACCTTAATATAAGATTGTGAAATTTTTCCAAACGCACTGTCGTTACGGCTATATGACATCTCCAAAAACCTCAAAACAGCTAATTAGCATAAATATGTACAGGTCATATTTTTACGCAACTTGGTATCGAGTGCTTAGTGCATATGTACTACAAAATCGATTCTACACCTTAATATAAGATTGTGAAATTTTTCCAAATACACTGTCGTTATGGCTATATGACAACTCCAATAACCTCAAAACGGTTAATTATCATAAATATGTATAGTTCATATTTTTACGCAACTTGGTATCGATTTCTTAGTGCATATGTACTACAAAATCGATTCTACACCTTAATATAAGATTGCGAAATTTTTCCAAATACACTGTCGTTACGGCTATATGACATCTCCAATAACCTCAAAACAGCTAATTACCATAAATATGTATAGTTCATATTTTTACGAAACTTGGTATCGACTGCGTAATGTACATGTACTAAAAAATGGATTCTACACCTTAATATAAGATTGTGAAATTTTTCCAAATACACTGTCGTTACGGCTATATGACATCTCCAATAACCTCAAAACGGCTAATTAGCATAAATATGTATAGTTCATATTTTTACGCAACTTGGTATCGGTTACTTAGTGCATATGTACTAAAAAATCGAATTCTACACCTTAATATAAGATTGTGAAATTTTTTCAAACGCACTGTCGTTATGGCTATATGACATCTCCAATAACCTCAAAAGGGTTAATTAGCATAAATATGTATAGTTCATATTTTTACGCAACTTGGTATCGGTTACTTAGTGCATATGTACCTTAATATAAGATTGTGAAATTTTTCCAATCGCACTGTCGGTATGGCTATATGACATTTCCAATAACCTCAAAACGGTTAATTAGCATAAATATGTATAGTTCATATTTTTACGCAACTTGGTATCGGTTACTTAGTGCATATGTACTAAAAAATCGATTCTACACCTCATATATGATTGTGAAATTTTTCCAAATTTTACTGTCGTTATGGCTATATTGACAACTCCAATAACCTCAAAACGGTTAATTAGCATAAATATGTATAGTTCATATTTTTACGCAACTTGGTATCGGTTACTTAGTGCATATGTACTAAAAAATCGATTCTACACCTTAATATAAGATTGTGAAATTTTTCCAAATTTACTGTCGTTATGGCTATATGACATCTCCAATAACCTCAAAACGGCTAATAAGCATAAATATGTATAGTTCATATTTTTACGCAACTTGGTATCGAGTGCTTAATGTATATGTACTAAAAAATCGATTCTACACCTTAATATAAGATTGCGAAATTTTTTCCAAATGCACTGTTGTTGTGGCTATATGACATCTCCAATAACCTCAAAACGGTTAATTAGCATAAATATGTATAGTTCATATTTTTACGCAACTTGGTATCGATTGCTTAGTGCATATGTACTAAAAAATCGATTCTACGCCTTAATATAAGATTGTGAAATTTTTCCAAATGAACTGTCGTTTATGGCTATATGACACCTCCAATAACCTCAAAACGGTTAATTAGCATAAATATGTATAGTTCATATTTTTACGAAACTAGGTATTGATTGCTTAATGTACATGTACTAAAAAATCGATTCTACACCTTAATATAAGATTGTGAAATTTTTCCAAATTTACTGTCGTTATGGCTATATGACATCTCCAATAACCTCAAAACGGCTAATTAGCATAAATATGTATAGTTCATATTTTTACGCAACTTGGTATCGGTTACTTAGTGCATATGTACTAAAAAATCGATTCTACACCTCAGTATATGATTGTGAAATTTTTCCAAATTTACTGTCGTTATGGCTATATGACATCTCCAATAACCTCAAAACGGCTAATTAGCATAAATATGTATAGTTCATATTTTTACGCAAATTGGTTTCGAGTGCTTAATGTATATGTACTAAAAAATGGATTCTACACCTTAATATAAGATTGCGAAATTTTTCCAAACGCACTGTCGTTATGGCTATATGACAACTCCAATAACCTCAAAACGGTTAATTAGCATAAATATGTATAGTTCATATTTTTACGCAACTTGGTATCGATTGCTTAATGTATATGTACTAAAAAATCGATTCTACACCTTAAT